>NC_142928.1:157149522-157264522 GCF_046866305.1 Octopus bimaculoides
TCCATAACTTGCAGTAAGCAACATTTATTAAAGTAAAAGTGTTGTATATTGTCTGCACTGGATGGTACTCAGGATGACGTTGTATGGAAAGATGAAATCAATGAAAGTGAATCTTCTGATGTTGAATATGAATCTGACGATGACGGAGATTTACACTGCAATGATGCTGACATGTTTACGGAGGAACAAATGGAACAGTTATTTGATGCTGAAAGTGACGTTGAATCTGAAGGATTTGAATAAATGTTTTTGCTTTTGCTTTTGTAACTGAAAGTGATAAATATGTGAAAGGCAATATGCTTAATATTTATTTTGTACTGACGTTATTATTGCTATTTTTTAAATTTCTGCTAACAAAGTGCACAAAAAAGCTACGCGTTTGCATTATGTTATATATACAATAATAATAAAGGACTTTACCGTATATATGTTTACAAACCAAGAACGTTATATAGACCTCTTTGACTCAAGTTAGAGAAGGGGTGCGTATTATACACAAGGTTTAGGTTTTTCAAAGGTCCAGCCCCCTAAAAATCCCCTGCGTATTATACTCAAGGGCGGACTATACTCGAGGATTTACGATATTTGCCCATGATGTTACACTGTGATCAAACCCAGGACTTCATGATTGCAAAGTGGACTTCTTAACCATTTGGCCATACTGTGTTTACACATATGTAACTGTTTGTTTTCATTCTGGTTTCCTATGCCAGCATGGGTTAGATGATTATATTACTGAGACAGTGTTTTACAGCTTGATGCTCTTTTTGTCCCAAATCCAAACCTGTTTTTTTCAAGTAAGGCATCTCTTATTTCACACATCTTCAAAGGCACGAAGCCAGTGAACAATTTGTTGATGATAGCATTATCATTAATTAATGATAATGTATTGTGCAAATTTGAAGTAAAGTGCAAATGTAAACAAACTTCAGACAAAAGCTCTCTGCTGGCATTGTACTTTTGAAGATATGTGAAAAAAGAGATCTCTTACTTTTACAATAAGGGATCTATCTATCTACCTGCTTGTCTGCCTGTCTATCTGTCAATGCACACATACACAAATATTAGTACACATGTAAGCATTAACATACAAACATGCAAATAATGCATATATAAATACATACATTCACCTACACATAGACATATATAAAATTATGGCTCTCAGTTTGATCGTTTGTATATATGTATATATGTGTGTGAGTATGTATGTACATACGTATGTACCTACCTGACTGCTTGCCTGCATGCACGCATACATACATACAAACATACATACATACATACAGATATGCATACATGATAAACGTGGCACAGGAGATGACAAAGGAATGGCAGAAAAACAGGGAGAACGAAAACATGCTTTAACCCTCATCAGTTCTTGACCAAATATCATCACAGTTTTGACTCGATTAATGTTGTATGGTTTTAGAAGTTCACTTCCTTCAGGTTCAGTCCCATTGTAGGCAAGTATCTTCTGCTGAAGCCCCAGTTTGAGTGAAGTCTTGTGAGTAGATCTGGTAGAGGGGAACTGAAAGAGCCTGTCATTATCTTTAGCATTTATCCATATATTTTTCTGTACTGGGAATTTCTAGCTTGCTCTACTCCATTACATCTCTCTTACTATCTTCTGTATGAAATTCAACCACTGAGATTAGCTTTCCCACTTTGGCCTATGTCTTCCTTGGTCTGGTTCTTCCATAGTTCTTCCTCCACTTGAATCACTTGCAGCTAACGAGAGAGTCTCTTTGTGAGAGTTCAACATACTGCAAAAAAAGCAGCCTAAAATCCACACCAACACTGGGTTCCTTTCACATAGGGAAAATGGGATGACCATGACTGGAATGAGCTAAATAACATGGATTCCTTGACTCATTTCTGGTCCAACTTACATCATTGAACCAACAATGTATTTAGTTATGGTTTTTCACATTCTAAGGTTATATAATTTTTTAAGGTTTGATATTATTATTCATTCCTCTTGGGTCAATATTGCTGGTTCCAGTCAAGTACTGAGGTCATTGCAAGGTCACAGAAATTGATTTCACTTCTTCCTAAAATATGGTGGCTTTGTGCCATATCAGAAGTTCATATTATTATGATTCACAGTAATCAGTGACAGAATCATTACAGCACTGGGCAGAATTCTATATGTAATTTAGTTGCATCTGTTTACATTTGTGTTTAAATTGTGCAGGAGTCAACCTTTCATCTCTGTCTCTCTCAGTCTATCTCTGTCTCTGTCTGTCCATCTCTCTCTCTTCCTTTTTCATAAGTTCCAATCAAATTCTAGAGATGATTTTCTAATCAACATTCTCTCTCCCCAAATATGGTCTTGTGCTAATATTTTAACCAACAGAAGGGCCAGTCCTTGTTGCAGTATGGTGACTTGTGTGCCTCAATGATCCAGAAAGCAATACCAGTAGAGTGAAAGCCTTTGGCAGAGTCTCCCATGCTAGAAATGTCAAAGGAAAGAGGTCACACTAATAGAATTTGTGTAGGGTCAGCACACTAACCTAGAAAAAACAAAGTTACTGAAGCATTGATAGCATTTCAAAACCAGCAAAACCTGGGAGAGGAAGGATTGATAATCTAGAGTTGAGAACATTAGAGAAAAGCTGTCAATAGCTTATGCTCCATAGGTAGTGAAGGGCTTAATTCAATCCATTAATACTCTAAGAAACAATTTAGATGAAAGACAACCGAAACTGTAGTCCAAGTGAAACCGTAGTTGTGGCCGTTGCTGGTGTCATGTAAATGGTACTCATGCTGGTAGCATGTAAAAAGCACCCATTACACTCTTGGAGTGGTTGGTGTTAAGAAGGGCATCCAACCATAGAAATCAAGCCATATCAGACTGGAACTTGGTGCAGCTCTCAGACTTACCAGTTCCAGTCAAACCATCTAACTTATGCCAGCATGGAAAGCAGACATTAAATGATAATGATGATGATGGTGATGATGATGAAGATGATAAGATATCTGAAATAATGGAGTGCTAATAAAAAAAGTGAATTGCAGCATTTTGTTATATCAACATTCTATATTCTGAGTTCAAAACTGACAAAAGTTGACCATGCCTTTCATTCCTGTGGAGTTGCTGTCATTGTTTAGACTCAGGTAAACCCTGACTTATCAGCCCTACTGAAGGTGTTTCAGACATGACCATCCTCTCATTTCCCAATTGCTATAAACTCAAGACCACATTAATTGCATTCATCTAACGTGTCCCTTTTTTTACAAGGACACACTAGATCTGAGGGAAATTTAAACTGCTTGGACAATTTACTTAACTAGAGACTTTCCTCACAAATGTCTGGTTTTGTACCAATAATATTAAAAATACCATTATCATTACTATCATCATCATCATCATCATCATCATCATCATCATCATCATCATCATCATCATCATCATCATCATCCAACTGTTCATCACTCTGAACTTTGCTAATATCCAATTTTCTCATTCACTAATTACTACCTTTTTTTCTCCTCTTTTCCTGTTCTCCAATGTTTCCCTTTCTTTTCCCTATTTCGCTCTTCATGTTAGTAATTTCCTATAATTTTATATTCTTTATCATTAAGAACCACTTATTTTTTCTATTTCTTCTTTATATTTTCCCAGCTCCAACCAAGTTTTCCCCTACCCTTTTTTTCCCCCATTATTTATTTCCTTTTTATCATTCCATTCCCCCCCTTATAGTCCTCATTCATTTCCTTCCTTCTTCCAGAATTTTCCTCTATCTCTACACTCATTTTTTACCTACTTTTTTTTTTTTAATCCAAGTTCTCCCTTTTCTCTTGTTAGCCTTTCTTATCCATGTCCTTGCAACACAAATCATTTTATCTTTTCTTGTTGTTGTTGCTATTGCTGTTGTTGTTGTTGTTGTTGTTGTTGTTCTTCTTCTTCTTCTTCTTCTCTCTCTCTCTCTCTATGTCTCCCTCTCTATGTCTCTCTCTCTATGTCTCTCTCTCTATGTCTCTCTCTCTATATGTCTCTCTCTCTATGTCTCCCTCTCTCTGTCTTCCTCTCTATGTATCTCTCTCTCTATGTCTCTCTCTCTATGTCTCTCTCTCTATGTCTCTCTCTCTCTATGTCTCTCTCTCTATGTCTCTCTCTCTCTCTATGTCTCCCTCTCTATGTCTCCCTCTCTATGTCTCTCTCTCTCTATGTCTCTCTCTCTCTATGTCTCTCTCTATGTCTCTCTCTCTATGTCTCTCTCTCTCTCTATGTCTCCCTCTCTATGTCTCTCACTCTATGTCTCTCTCTTTATGTCTCTCTCTCTATGTCTCTCTCTCTATGTCTCTCTCTCTCTCTGTCTCTGTCTGTCTGTCTGTCTGTCTCTCTCTCTCTCTCTCTTCTCTCACTCTCCCTCAATTTATTCTTTTTTTGCTATTTCCACCTACGCAACTAGCCGTACTGACAGAACTCAATAATCTAATCTACTTTAGATGCAATATAAGCATTTCTGCTGTTATCAATTATTACAGTTTTTCCAACTCCATTCTGTTTCCTATGAGACTTCACATGCATGATGACATGCATGATGACAAAGAGGGAGCTACAGAGTGAGAGAAAGAAGCAGAGAGGAAAATGCAACTGAGAGAGAGAGAGATGGGACAGAGAGGGGGAAAGAGAAAGTGAGAGAGAGAGAGAGAGAGAGAGAGAGAGAAAGTGGGAAAGAGAGAAAGGGGAGGGACAGAAAATCAAAGAAAAGGTGCACATTAGTATGTTCATGTGTGTATGTGTGAGTGTAGTATGTGTGTGTGTGGTGGGGCATTGTTCACATGCATAATTGTATATGGAAACCGCTATCTAAAATGCACATGGGTGCTACAATATTCTCCTATGCCCAGAAAATATATCTTTATGCATATATATATATATATATATAAATATATATACATACACACGCACACATATATACATAAATACATACATACATACATACATATATATATATATATATATATATATATATATATATATATATATATACACATATGTGTGTGTATATATATATGCATGCATACACATATATATACATATGCATACATATATATATACATATATATATATAAATATATATATATGTATATATATATATATATATATGTGTGTATATATATATATCTTAATATATAAATTTGAAATTGTGTTTGTGTGAAGCCTTTTTGAAAGTTTATAGAAATCCACATTTTCCACTTTTTCGTAAAAATGTTTACATCAATGGAATTTTCTCGATCTGAACTTTCCAGTGCAGTAATTAGATTTTTAAAATTCCGTTTACTTTGTGTGATTTAAGGGAGATTTGGCTGTCGTTTCTAGCAACATTTATATTCCTTCCCTTCTCCCTGTACCGGCGTTGTTATAGGGAGTAAGAGTAAAAGAGGGAGAGGGAGAGAGAGAGAAAGTGATACATACAAAGTCATAGATTAACTTGGTTACATTTTACACTCTTACTTCTTCTTCCTCTCTCTAATATAATACCTTTCCTCTACCTCTAACATATTTTTCATAACATAGAAACGTAAAAACACACACGACCACACATACGTGATCTGTGACAACAACATACACATTAACACATACACAATTCAACATTATAGATATAAGATTTAGTTTCTGTGTTTCTTATATAAACACGTGCACGCATTGCTATTTTATAACTGTCTTCCGTTCTCTCTTTCTCTCTCTTCATTGCTACCATCTCTATTCCTTTCTCCCCCCTCTCTCTTCCTCTTCTCTCTCACAAAACATTCACTACACTATAACTCATGTTCGTCAATGTTTGGTAAATATACCACGATTTTCACTAGGGTGTTAGTGTTAGGGTTTATGTCTCTCTCTCTCTCTCTCTCTTTCCCCCCTCTTTTACTCTTACTCTCTATATTATATGTTGAGCGTGTAATTACTGCACTGGAAAGTTCACATCGAAAAAATTCCATTGATGTAAACATTTTAAAATTTCGTTTACTTTGTGTGATTTAAGGGAGATTTGACTGTTGTTTCTAACAACTTTTATATTTCTTACCTTCTACCTGTACACACAATCATTGACAACAATATAACTCATGTTCGTCAATGTTTGGTAAATATACCACGATTTTCACTAGGGTGTTAGGGTTCGGGTTTTAGGGTTAGGGTTTAGGGTTAGGATTAGGGTTAGTGTTAGGTTTAGGGTTTTAGGGTTAGGGTTGGGTAATCGTGCGGGTGTTAATCTGAAAAATTACAGATATGTGAAAAGTACCGACCCTGCCATCTATTATAACTTTTGTTGTTCTGTTTAATATATACATAGATTATGCCTCTAAAGAAGAGAGTTTGCTAGGGAAAGAAAGCAACCAGTTTAAAATGACAGCAACAGACTGCAGCAATTCACCACATTCCAGAAGCTACTTTGAACATAATGCAAAATGGTGCATCAACATCTTCTGCCTAATCTGATAGAATTCTGGCAAAACTGTGTAGCAACAGATCGCCAGCAATTGCTTCATCAGAAATTGCCATCCTACCTCCTACTAAAAGGGATTACCCTGCTATATATATAATCAGGGCAGCGCAAAAAGTTGTTTTGCACAAGCATTTCTACAGCCAATTAGACGGATGAAATTTACGTACGCTTAATAATGTTACGCCTTCAGACTTTCCCTATTAATTTCATCGTCTTTTGAATTATGAACATATTTACATCATAAGGGTTTTTCCGTTGTAAGGCTTTCTTTTTTAGTTGATTTTCACCTAGCAAGACTTATCGTAGAAGGCGTAATAAGTCACACCCGGACAAGGTCAGGTTATACTGCTAGTATATATATATATATATATATATATATATATATATATATATACACACATAACATATATATATATACATGCATATGCATACATACATAAATATGTATACATGCATATACATACATACATAAATATATATACATACATATATATATATATGTATATATAGAGAGATAGATATAAATATACATACACACACACACATGTACATATATACAGACATACATATATATATATGTATATATATATAAACATGTATATATATATCTGTGTGTGTGTGTGTGTGTATACACACACATATACATATACACTCACACACACAGGGCGAGTCATATATACATATTGGTGTATCTGTATCATTGTAAACTGCTACAACTGCAAAGGAGATGCCTAAGAGAGCAGTAACTATAAAGGAATCAAACGAGTGGATCAGTTTATGAAGGTCAAGGAGAATCATAGCACAATTGATCCCTTACAGAGTAGAGCTAGTGTGGTTTCTTGCCTGACAAGAGATACCACAAATGCAATCTTCCTAGTGAAGCAACTGCGAGAGAAGATATTTGACTAAGAATAAACTTCTGTTCCTGGATAACATCGGTTTAGAGAGGCATTTGATAGGATAACGTTTGATAATTTGATGGCCATTGAGGAACTAGGTGCAGATGAATGTCTCATAAGGGCTGTATAAGCTATGTATAAAGATTCAATAAATTAAGTGAGATTTGACAACAATTACAGTGACAAATTTAGAGTGAGGGTAGGAGTCAATCAATGTTCAGTCCTGAGTTCTTGTCTGTTCATCATAGCTCTACTGATCATCACGGAGAAGTTTAAGGTTGAATATTCACAGGAACTCTTACATGCTGATGATCTAATCCTCACATTTGAATCTATGGGAGAATTAAAGAGGAAATTCCAATCATAGAAGCTAAACCTAGAACTGAGAGGCCTCAAGGTAAACTAAGCAAATACAAAAGTTTTAGTAGGGAAATAGCCTTGCTTGATATTCAGGAAAGAAGTAGCATAAACTCCATATGTAAGCTGTGGACACACAAAAAGTGTAGTGAAACCACAAGCAGACTAACAGAGAAAGTAAGCTTCATGTGCAACCGATGCACTGGAATAGTACACACTATGTGTATGCCAGAAGCAAACTCTCTTAAATGTTTGGCTAGATCACTAGAAGTGGTCAGCGGCTTTTGTTACTTCGGAGATTGTTGTATCATAATTGTTATGTACAATAAATAAGATAACCAGACAACAGTAAAAACAATGTAATGGACAAACAAATATCTTTACGAACCAACAATCAATATTCCTTGTGAACTAACCAACCGACAACTTCTAACTTCACTTTGAACTAACATGACTCTTCACTTGACTCTGGATTCTGAACTTCGAACTCACTCAGACCATTGCTATTTATACTTTACTCAGACCAGCCTATCTCTTGCAAGGTGGTGTCTTAACTCTCATCACAACAGCAATATAATTAGCAAGGGAGGTGGTTGCTCTAAAAGTATAGTAGTAAGGGTATGAACTGGTTAGAAAAAGTTCAGAGAGCTTCTACTGGTGTTGGCAACAAAGGTCTTTTCTTTCAAGTGAAGGGCAAATTGTATGACACTTGTGTTAAAACTATGATGTTGCATTGTAGTAAGACATAGACCTTGAATGCAAGGGACTTGAGGAGATGAGAAAGAAATGGAGTGAGCATGCTCCACTAGTTGTGCTACAAAAGTGTGCATAAATGACATGGTACGAATGTGCTGAGAGAAAAATTGGATATAAAAGGAATTGGATGTAGTATGCAAAAAGAAGATTGCTCTGGTATGGTCATGCCATGTGTGTGGAGAGGAGAGCAGTATAAAGACATGTCAATTGCTTAATGTGGATGGAGCTTGGAGAAGAAGGAGACCCAGAAAGACATGGGATAAAGTGGTGAAAGCTGACCTTGAACTTCATAGAAGAGATGAAAAAGAACTGTGATGACTGGCAATGTATAGTTCTCAAGGAAACCTGCCCAGTTCAGTGAAACTAAGTTCTGGAAATGCTGTGTGTATTTATGGGCATAACTGGGCTCTTTGTCAAATTTCCTCCCCAAAACAGCCTTAATGCACTTCAGCTCTCTAACTGCTTTTTTGCCTTGATATCACCAATGTTTCTCACAACTCAGAACCATTTCACTCGAAATCTATCCTTAAAACTGTCCTCTCTGCCCTCATTTTAGAGAGATGTAGGGTGGGGTTAACAGATGCATGATGGTGGGGAGTGAGAGAGGGATGGATAAAAAGGATGAAAATCAGGGATGATAAAAATGATGATAAATACAGGAAGGGGTTGATGATAGTAGGACTGAAGGATGGATGTCAATAGTAAATGGCTCAAGGGAAGAGACTCAGTTGTGTGGTAAGGAAAGGAAAAGGGAAAAGAAAAAGAAGCAGCAATTGTAGACTGAGCAGAAACATTGGGCAAGGAACCAAGTATGAATATATATAACGTTTTCATAACCTCAATTGTATACATACATAATGTGCATACAAATTATGCTTCCAGAAATTCAGTCACACTATGCTTACAAGGTTATGTGGGTCTTTTTGAGCTCTACATATAGCCGATCATCTCAGTCTTTTGTCATATTCTTCATGTGGCACAACACTCTGAGATCAGCCTTCACCACTTCATCCTACATCTTTCTGAGTTTCCTTCTTCCACAAGATCTATCTACTGTAAGCAATGAATGATTCTTCATTCAGCTATCCTTATCTATATGCATAACATGGCCAAACCAATGCAGTCTTCTCTCTTGCACATTACATCTGATTCCTTCTATACCCAATTCTTCTCTCAATACATTTGTACTTTGTCTTTCAAACACACTGGCATTGTACATCCAGTGAAGCATGCTTATTTCATTTCTTTCTAGTATTTGAAGGTCATCTGTATTGAGGGCCCATGTCTCCCTAACATGTAGTATTGCAGCTTCTACAGAGATCATACAATCTATCTTTCACTCTGAGAGAGAAACCTTTTGTTGCCAACAGAGATAAATGCTCCCTGAACTTTCTCTAGCCTGTTCTTACTTCAGCTACAATATTTTCAGAACATCCACCTTCATTGAGAATTAGGTTGCTCAGGAAACTGAAGCTTTTATTACCTCTAGGCAATTGAGAACGTTTATTTTCTATGTACTCTTACTACTTATTATTTCTGTGCATTTGCTATATACAAAATCTGCTTTCTGTGTTAACCTACCGATGATTCTACTGCACCTCTTGTGTGTCTATAGCTTGCATTGAGTACCTCATATCCAATTTCTACACACACACACACACACAAGAAGGGTAATGTGGACAATAACGAGTGATCCACAATTGCCAGTATCTAATTACAATGGACATGTGAATAGTAATTTGGGTGTAGAACCATAAAAATAAAGAAAATAACAAGGAGAAGAGGAAAGCTGATAGTGAAAGTAATAACAACAACCGCAACAATAATAAGAAGAAGAAAATAATAATCACAGTACTACTACTACTATCAATAATAGTAACACATGGGCACAGGAGTCAGGAGGAAGTAGTGCTATTATCCTCTCAAATTTATGCAAATTTTTTTTAAATCCAAAGGAAAAAATATCAGTGAAACTAAGATTAATGAATTTTAAGAATGATGGCAAATTGCTTGCTAACACTCAACCAATATTGTTGATAAACAATCATCTTGAATTTGTTACAGTTAAATTTGGAGTGGAGTTCAAGGAAGAGTGAGGAGTAGAGAATATAACGCCATGCTTTTATTTCTCCTGGTTAACTCCTTTCTGACACTCCAGTTTCGTTTTCATCTATTACAGAAAAATCCTTGATCTTTATATTTCGATTCTGATGTAACAATGTTTAAAGTGTAAAGCAGAACACACTGACTATAAAATCTATTTACAGTAATGTCAGTCAACACTATATGGGGCGCTCTTCCCTCAATGCATGGCTTGTTCTTGTCAGGCACCAAACTGAAATTATGGTAAAATGAAAAGCTAAAAAAAAACAAGGAAAGAAAAAACTCATAAAAGGTTTAATCATCAACACATCAGATATTTAGAATGCAGTAAGCAAACAGACTATGATTACAAAAAAAAACTCCATCGTATTATGACTGTTCATGCCTGTCAGACTGTGACTTTTAGTTCAGTGCTTGAAAATCACAACAAACATTGAGTGCATTTTTTTTTTTATAAAACATTCCATGCCTAATCTTTCAGGTAAAGGAAAAAGTGATAATGATAAAATTATTAAAAGCAATAATAACCAATATGAACTCACAAGCCACTAACAGCTTTCTCAGCAGTGGTGATTAGGATATTACAAAAAAATTTTGAGTATCTACAGAGCTAAAGTTCTCTGAATCTGATAAATATTTTGCATGATGAATTTAATGATGAAGTGAATGCGATCCATGAATCCCCATTCGCTCTGAAGGACTATATCATGAAAAATGGGTCAAATCTGTCAATTTTGATTCATTATAAAGTCAAAGAATTTGGTAAGGCATCAAATTTGAGAGATTTCAAAAGTGAGCAATTTGAACTTCCCTCTTAGCTTGCTTATGACATTCACAAATGTCAAACTTTGTTTTTATCCATGGAAAGTGTTAATATATAGTAACAATTTTACTTTTGAAAACTAGAAGAAAATGAACAAGCTAGCAGCAAAGCATTAAATGTAGGTATTAGGTCACACTAAATACTATATACAAACAGCAAGTAGTGCAGAACCAAGAGTACTTGAAAAGTATTACTGATACTCTATTGTTCAATGTCCAGTACAACAGTTGCTTGATAAGGTCACAGAGAGGACCATAAGAGCTAATCAGAGACTTTACAACTTTCTAGAAGTTAGTCCCAAATGACCACTATGCATTACAGTTCGCAGAGAACAAACCTCAGAGTATAACAATGTGGTCCAGAGGTTATAAAGAAATGAAATCTGGGGTGGGGCAATTACCTCATATCATGAAAATATTGCATGATATGACAAATGATTGAAATGTCAAATATATACAGATGGCAATGTATTAATACCCGAATGCAATTTGTGATTTTTGTGGAATTCCATATAAAATTGTAATGTTGTTAACTATCGAGTATACATTTACAACAAAGAGCCATTGCAACTCATTATCTTAATATATAAATCTGAAATTGTGTGTTTGTGTGAAGCCTTTTTGAATGTTTATAGAAATCCACATTTTCCACTTTTTTGTAAAAATTTTTACATCAACGGAATTTTCTCGATCTGAACTTTCCAGTGCAGTAATTAGATTTTTTAAATTCCGTTTACTTTGTGTGATTTAAGGGAGATTTGGCTGTTGTTTCTAGCAACTTTTATATTTCATCCCTGCTACCTGGAACGCCATTCTTACACACGCGCTCAACATAAAAATATAGAGAGTAAAAGTAAAAGAGGGAGAGGGAGAGAGAGAGAAAGTGATACATACAACGTCATAGATTAAACTTTCATCTCAGTATTCTTTACCTATTTTTCATAACATATATACGTAAAAACACACACAACCACACATATATGACCTGTGACAACAACATACACATTGCTCTCAATCTCTATTCATTTCTCCCCCTCTTCCTCTCTCGCTCTCTCAAACATATACATGTGCAAGTAAACACAATCATTCACATCTTGGTATATTTACAAAACATTGATGGCATAACTACAGAGTTGTATCCCCCAACTTTGGAAGGTCATAACTTTCATAAAAATGAATATTTTTTTATGAAATTTTCTATGCATATATTATTTATTATGTAGATTCCAAATATACAAAAATGAATATTTTTTCATGAAATTTTGTACAAATGTACCTTGATGTATGTACATTTCAAGCATGTAGGAAATTTGAAGGAAACAACTGCAGGTTATTTTTGAGAAGTGTTCCCCACTCGGTGGTGTTTCGGAGCAAGTCGTCCATATTTGTTTCATTTTTCTCTATTATGTGCTTATGTGCATCCTTAGATTTCTAATGAAGTAATAGGCAGTGAAGAGAAGCAGTCATAAGAAAACTTTTAACTACCCCTATTCCTTTCTCTCCCCCTCTCTACCTCTTCCTCTCTCGCTCTCTCAAAAGCATACACGTGCAAGTACACAATCATTCAGTAAAATATAACTCATGTTCGTCAATGTTTTGTAAATTTACCAAGATTTTCACTAGGGGGTTAGGGTTTTAGGGTCAGGGTTAAGGTTTAGGATTAATGTTACGGTTACGGTTTTTAGGGTCAGGGTTAGGGTTAGGGTTTAGGGTTAGTGTTAGGGTTAGTGTTAGGGTTAGTGTTAGGATTAGGGTTGGGTAATCGTGCGGGTGTTAATCTGAAAAATTACAGATATGTGAAAAGTACTGACACTGCCATCTATTATAACTTTTGTTGTTCTGTTTAATATATACATAGATTATGCCTCCAAAGAAGAGAGTTTGCTGGGGAAAGACAGCAACCGGTTTAAAATGACAGCAACAGACTGCAGTAATGCACCACATTCCAGAAGCTATTTTGAACATAATGCAAAATGGTGCATCAACATCTTCTGCCCAATCTGATAGAATTCTGGCAAAACTGTGTAGCAACAGATCGCCAGCAATTGCTTCATCACAAATTGCCGTCCTAGCTCCTGCTAAAAGGGATTACCCTGCTATGTATAATCAGGGCAGCGCAAAAAGTTGTTTTGCACAAGCATTTCTATAGCCAATTACACGGATGAAATTTACGTATGCTTAATAATTTTACGCAAAACAGCCTTCAGACTTTCCCTATTAATTTCATCGTCTTTTGAATTATGAACATATTTACATCATAAGGGTTTTTTCGTTGTAAGGCTTTCTTTTTTAGTTGATTTTCAGCTAGCAAGACTTATCGTAGATGGCATAATAAGTCACACCCGGACAAGGTCGGGTTATACTGCTAGTAATATAATATAGGAAAAAAAAATTACAAAATTAAACAGAAAGGCAGTAATTGACAAAACTATTTTATCTTTCATCATCATCATCATCATCATCGTTTAACGTCTGCTTTCCATGCTAGCATGGGTTGGACGATTTGACTGAGGACTGGTGGACCAGGAGGCGACACCAGGCTCCAATCTGATTTGGCAGAGTTTCTACAGCTGGATGTCCTTCCTAATGCCAACCACTCCAAAAGTGCAATGGGTGTTTTACATGCCACCGGCACGAGGGCCAGTCAGGCGGTACTGGCGACGGCCATGCTCGAAATGGTGTATTTTACATGCCACCTGCACAGGAGCCAGTCCATCGGCACTGGCAACAATCTCGCTCGAATGTCTTTTCACATGCCACTGGCACAAGTGCCAGGGAGGCAATTATTTCAGTCATTAGACTGCAGCCATGCAGAGACACCATCTTGAAGGATTCACATGAATTAATTGATTTCAGCACTTAATTTTTAAGTTTAGTACCTACTCTGTAAGTCGCTTTTGCCAACCTGCTAAGTTATAGGGATGTAAACAAACCAACACCAGTTGTCAAGCAATGATTGGGGTACAAACACTAACATGATGACACACATATACACAAAGTGGAGTAGAAATGGGAAGTGATGGAAATAAGGGGGTAAAGGAGTAGCTCAAGTTGGGACACACTGTGAATATTTGCTGAGACATGGGTGCTGAAATTTTGAAGAAAATAAGGGTAAGATGGAAGGCATTTATCTCAAGGAAGGATGTGTACAAAGCAAAGCAGAAGACCATACATACCAGACCCTTCAATAGCACTGTCCTACATGTGTTCTTATACAAAAGTGAGATGTGGGCTTTTATGAAGAGGAAACAACATCAAGTGACTGTGATGCAAAAGCTCATGGAAGGATCCAGGCTTGGAATATCATTATGAGAGTTTATTCAAAATGGGATCATTTGAGAATGGAAAGGAGTGAATGGTGTGATCACAGAATATTGAAAGCACAAGTTCTGCCAGGTCAAGCATGTTGTAAGGTTCACAGACAACCTGTAGATTTGTACAGTACAGTTGCTGAGTGGTATCGGCAACTGACCAGAAAAGGCCATTTGGAAAGACTCCATGACAATGGGAAGATAGTTTGGTTTAGTGATTTGGGACACAATGAAAATGTATGGTTCAATCAAGAAAGAACTAGAAGCACTTTGTGACCAGCAATGTATAACAGCATCTGATAATCTGATTGACACAGTGAAGTAAGTATGTATGTATGTATGTATGCATGTATATTGTTGGCACTCTGTCGCTTACGACGTCGAGGGTTCCAGTTGATCTGATCAACGGAACCTGCTTGTGAAATTAACGTGCAAGTGGATGAGCACTCCACAGACACGTGTACCCTTAACGCAGTTCTTGGTAATATTCAGCGTGACACAGTGTGACAAAGCTGACCCTTTGAATTACAGGCACAACAGAAACAGGAAGTAAGAGTGAGAGAATGTTATGGTGAAAGAATACGGCAGGGTTCGCCACCATCCCCTGCCGGAGCCTCTTGGAGCTTTTAGGTGTATGTATGTATGTATGTATGACTTAACTTGTATAATTTTTAAATATAGTGTTGAGGATTTTATTAGTTATAGCAGTATTCCCATGATCAATTGAAAGAGACGGGAGGAGATGGAACTGTATTTTAGGAGGGTCATACTATCAATAAACATAAGCACTGGTTGTAGTTCTCTTCAGTTTTATGTTATTGTTACTCATTGTTTTAATGGTTCAGTGTACTATACTGCCTGTGTAACTACAGATTGCAATAAACTTGTCCAAGTCAGCCAACACACATTTACATTGACTCTCTCTTCTGTCAGCTGTACCATGCCATATGTGTAGCAAGCGATGCACCAGATTGCACAGTACATCTTATTTCAGTTTCTCCTTTGTGCTCATTTATGCTCTGTCTTTTGTGCACACTAACATTACATACCTAATGGCACATGTTTACCTCATTCCTTTCCAGCCCTTCCACTGTCCCTATATTCAGTCTTAAAGCTTTATTACTATTACAACCCCCCACTTTGTACATAAGCATCATACAGTCCCCCTTTCACCAGAATAGAGAATCTCTTTGTTGATAACTGAAGCAATAACTTCAAGATCATTTTTTTCCACTTAATTCGTACTCTGGTTATATAATTATGAAATACCCTCCTCCATTGCTAATTATCTCATCTATGTAGAAAACCCTGAAAGCATTTCAAAAAAACTTTTTTGTATATACTCTTTTACTCTTTTACTTGTTTCAGTCATTTGACTGCGGCCATGCTGGAGCACCACCTTTAGTCGAGCAAATCGACTCCAGGACTTATTCTTTGTAAGTCTAGTACTTATTCTATTGATCTCTTTTGCCGAACCGCTAAGTTACAGGGACGTAAACACACCAGCATCGGTTGTCAAGCGATGTTGGGGAGGACAAACACAGACACACAAACATACACACACACACACACATATATATATACATATATACGACGGGCTTCTTTCAGTTTCCGTCTACCAAATCCACTCACAAGGCTTTGGTCGGCCCGAGGCTATAGTAGAAGACACTTGCCCAAGGTGCCACACAGTGGGACTGAACCTGGAACCATGTGGTTGGTAAGCAAGCTACTTGCCACACAGCCACTCCTCATCATTATCATTATTGTTTTTACATACACTTTTCTAGGTTGGCATGAAACCTTCTGGAGCAGTATTTCATAGCCAGATATTCTTTCTAGTGCCAAGCCTTTTAATCACTACTTATAAAATGCATGGATAAGGTGTACCTATTTTAAGTATTAGGATATGCATTACCTATTTCTATGTGTATGTGTGTGTGTGTGTGTGTGTACACACCAAAATTATTTATTTTCAACAATACTAACTTAATGCATTAACTATATGGTCTTAATGATTGAGTTGAGAAAGATGAACTCATTATGGAGCAATGTTCTTTATCACTCAACTATGACTGCATCTATTATTTTGATGCTGGCCATGTCAAATGTCTTCTAACAATAATACTCAAACTTGACAACTTGCACAAGAGATGGTTTTATCTTAGAAGCATGTGTTTTTAAAGACAGTTTCTTTTGACTCTATTGTTAAACCTTCATAAGTGTCAATCTAACTAATGCAGGTCTTCACTGAGTTTTTACCCTCACCACAACCAGAAAAAAGTGAAACGTAATGAATACCATTTGTGCCTCATATGTTTGCTATTAATTGTTCTGTCTTCTGTTTACATTCAATAAACGTGAGTAGTTAGTAGCCATGCTTTGCTCATGTAATTGAAAATTTAATCAAAATATTTTATGGATCCGACTTGAGAATTGGAAAAAATGATACTATTGTAAATATTTTTTTAAATACAGGTTTTGCTTAAAAAAAACCAAAAAATCTGTAGAAGTGTGAGCCCTTTGTAGGACTGGTTTCACTCTCTGAATGCCCTGCTACTGACACTGATGGCAATCGACCAGAAAAATTCAACCTAAATACAATCTGCATTGAACCTACAAGACTGAGGCTAACTTCAAAGCAATGGACACCATCCCTTCACACTATGGCAATGCCATGTTGGGTGCTTCATAGTATTTAGCTGGTACTCTATGATCATTGTTTTCTTTGATAGTCTAATTTTGTTGGAAAAGACTACCTCCTTGGCTTGGAAACCATCTATTTTAGAGACTTTCACTTTCATGGGGACCAGGAAACAAAGTATTGGTGAAATGAGCCTGAAACTAAGTAGCTATGAAACAATGTCCTTCACCATATCAAGCTATATATATATATTTTATGTGAATTATGTATGTAGAGAGAGTCCAGGGCTATACTACATTATATGAGTGAGAACAGGTAGGTGTGAGGAAGGGAACATGAAAGAGAGAAAATAGTTGAGAGTGATGAAGAACCAGAGAAAGTCATTGAAAGAGAGGTGTGGGTGTCATGAGAAGGGGTAGGTCAGTGAGAGAGATGAAGAGATATATGTAGCCTATGTAGAAGATATTTAAGCAGGGTAAATTTAACTATTTCTCCAAAAACTGAAAAAAAATGAACATCCTTAATCGATTTTCAAACCTTATTGGGGTCACATCAAAGATGTCTACATCACTTTGACCAATCCCACAGAAACAAGCAGTCCATCTGTTTATATACTCCACAAATCCAGTAGTTATAGAAACCTGGAGCTATTACTGAATACTGACATACATTTTATACACATTGTATATAATACATATTGAATGGATTGTCACAGCTGGAATGGTATCGTGTTCTTTACTTTTACTGTAGATTATTGAAGCATAAGTAATATTTGCATTGTGTTCAAAATTATAAATTTATATAGAATTACGATGACTTTTATTCAACAAATAGGTCACCAATTGCATGCTTTTTATTTCCAAGGTATTTGACTAATATGTCCATGTGTGTATGCATGTGTGTACATTCCAGTTACTGTCCATAAAGTGTTGGTACATCAACTCCATTATTTATATCTTTGCTACCCAACAAGCTCCTCAATATTTTGTAACTCTTAAATGAAGACTGTATAAAGACCATTTCAATTTTAATTTTTAATTATCATTTACAAGTTTCCATCTCTAAAATTTTCAACAATTCTAATTTTACTGGAGTATATCTGTATATTAATGTTAGAAATATATGAAAAGTAAAATGGTTAAGATTTTGATTATTAATCAAATTAAATTGAACTCTTTGTGTGTGCTTATATTCATAAACACACTCACACATATATGTAGTACATGCAACTGAGGTAGTATTTAATAAAAATAGCTGTCTATGTATTATACCTAATGTATATACACTGTTGTTAGGCCAGTTATTGTGGTATTTGTTCCAAGCTAACATCTCTTATGGATGTGTGTGTGCATGTGTGTGTATATATATATCATCATCGTTTAACGTCCGCTTTCCATGCTAGCATGGGTTGGACGATTTGACTGAGGACTGGTGAAACCAGATGGCAACACCAGGCCCCAATCTAATTTGGCAGAGTTTCTACAGCTGGATGCCCTTCCTAACGCCAACCACTCAGAGAGTGTAGTGGGTGCTTTTACGTGTCACCTGCACGAAGGCCAGTCAGGCGGTACTGGCAACGGCCATGCTCGAAATGGTGTCTTTTATGTGCCACCCGCACAAGAGCCAGTCCAGGGGCACTGGCAACGATCTCCCTCGAAAACCCTACGAAGGCCAGTCAGGCGGTACTGGCAACGGTCACGCTCAAAATGGTGCATCTTATGTGCCACCTGCACAAGAGCCAGTCCAGGGGCACTGGCAACGATCTCAAGCTTTATAGTAATATAGTCTATCTCATTGAAGGTCTGAGACTCAAGTTGCCTGCCTTTTCAATGAATACATACATACATACATACAAACATACATACATACATACACAAACAAATATATCCCCACACACATGCACAAACACGCATAAAAGCACACACACATATACAATGCATGTTGGTCATCTCCCAATCACTTTTAACTCTTCTCACTCTCCTTGTACTATGTTTCTCATGAGACTGTAGTCGACAATGAATCTCCTCTACTCACCATATATTGCCTCCTGTGTAACTAATGATGACATTTATTCCTATCCTCTCACAAGCATTCTTGTGTGCTGCTCGCTGATACAGACTCTCTTATCTTCCATTCTAGCTATCACTTTCATTGCTTGACCTCTCTAGCCCATCTCAAATCCTATGCATAGATGGCTGCATTGGGCCAATTATGCTCAGTACACTCTACCTTCACCCTCTCCTCCTCAACGGAGTGTTCCCATTCACTCTGTCTACTGCCATACTTTTGCTCCTTTCCACTTCTAAATATTCTGGGTCTCAGCCTTTGATCTAGCTCCTGGATTACACAGCCTTCTGCCATTGTCTTGCCATCTTAGTCACATTGCATTGAATAGACATCCCTATTGTGTACTGCTATCATTCAACTCTCTATCACTATGATTCATGTTGCTATAGTTTCATGTTTCTCTCACAAATACCTCTTACTCTGTAACATGGCTGGTGAGCAAGCGTGGGGTTGGGAGATCCTTTTAGTCTGTCACAAATGTAGCTACCTCTCTAGTGCTGCTGTTAATGAAAAAGCACTAAGTATACTCTGTAAAGTAGTTGGTTGTAGGAAGGGCATCAAGCTGTAGAAACCAAACCATAAGTGAAATGTGAGAAAGATGAAGCCTCTAACCTGTCTATAGGAGTAGTACCCTCAAACATGTGCAAAATGAGTGCTTATTGTTCTTGCACCCCCCCTCACACACACATATATGGGGTCATCCCATAAATAACGTGGGTTTTTTTATACTTCTTTGCTTTTTCAAAATTAAGATAAAATTCTTTTCTAATCTAAAATATGCCTTCCTCCATTTTCTAAAATGCTCTTCAATCTATCTGGAACTCCTCCAGTACTGTTCTGACTTTGTCTACAGAATTCATATTTTTTCAGTCCAAATGATTTTGAAGACTGCAGACTAAATGATAATCACAAGGGGCAATGCCCGGCGAATATGGTGGGTGGGGCATTGTTTTCCATTCAAACTACTCCAGCCTTTTGAATGTCATCCTCACTGTATGTGCCCGAGCATTATCCTGATGGAAGAACACCTTTTGTCTTGAAAGCAAAGATGATTGTTTTCCTTCTGGTACTGATTTAAGCCACTCAAGCTGCTTGCAGTAGATCTCCTTTGTTATCGTTTGGTTTGGGTTTAAAAGTTCAAAGTTCACTAAAGCTTTCATATCCCACCAAATAGATAACAACACCTTACGTAGGTGAAGACCTTCTTTAGCCTTGGGTGCCAGTGTTTCTCCTTTCCCTAGCCAATGTCTTCAGTGATTGACATTTTTATAGAGAACCCATTTCTTGTTACCAGTCACTAACCAATCATAAAAAAGGTTCATTCGTGAGACATGACTGCAAAGAAGAGCACACATTCACTCTCTGCACACGATTAAACTCAAAAAGTTTGTGAGGAACCCATTGATCCAATTTGCTGACTTTTCCGATGGCATGCAGGTGTCGATGAATAGTTGATGACCAAATCCAAGCTTCTCTGCTAATTCTTCAACAGTTATGATATTTTGCTCCACCAGGGTTTGCATGATGTTGTGGTTGAGCTCTAGATCTTTCAGGATGAGGCTCATCTTCTAGGCTGTAGTTTCCGACTTGGAATTTCTGGAACCACTGTTGACACTGGCTTACGCTTATTGTCTGACCCCCCCCCCCCGTATACTGCATTGATATTCCTTGTACTTTCTGTTGCATTGTTGCTTTTATTGAACTCATAAAGCAAAATATGCTCCTTTGTCATTTCTGTTATAGCATTGAAAAGAAAATAACTGTTAAAATCGAACTGCACTCTTCAAAACTTGCACTAAGAATAAGAGGAAGGTAAACTTATTACCTGCTTTTATAGTAAGTTGATGCAGGTAGTTTATCTGATCCTTCTCTGACTTTTAGTTCATGCAATTGAAAAAACTACATTATTTATGGGTTGACCCGATATATGTATATATACATACATACATGTATATATGTATATATATATATATATATATATATATATATATATATATATATATATATATATATATATATATATATATATTAATAGGAAGGACAACAAAAGAAAGAAAGAGACCTCGATATTATATGCAAATAGAGAAATTTATCTGTAAAAATATGTGACACTTATTCAGTAGCCATGATAAAACTCCGAGTTTTGGATGCCAGGGTGGAAGCCCACGCCAACATCTCTTCAGTTATCCGGCCATTGAAAATTGCTGTGAAAAATGACCATTAAAAACAAAGGGAAATTACTGTGTAGTGACAAGGTCAAAACACGTCTAAAACTGTGCATATATATATATATATCCATATATATCCAACTCATGCCAGTATAGAACATGCACATTAATTGATAATGGTACATACATATGTTTACATACAACCCTCTCCCCCACTTGACACATGTATATGCCTGTGTATCTAATCAATTGAGGTTAAGATGATGAACTGTGGTTGATAGCAGGGCCGGCTCAAGGTACCGACAACTCGGGCAGTCAGTTGGGCCGCCAAGGGAGGTGTGACAAAAACAAGGAAATTTCCGAGACTGTCAGCTTGTACGTGCCGAAGTTCAGCTTGCCCAGGGTGCCAGCGACCCTAGGGCTGGCCCTGGTTAATAGTGCTCATAGATGAGTGAATCGTTGTGTGTGTAAGTGTGTGTGTAAGTGTGTGTGTGTGTGTGTGTGTGTGTGTGTGTGTGTGCATGTGTGTGTGTGAGTGTTTGCATGCTCAAACTAAATGTGTTCTTGTGTATCTATTTATCATTAGTCACATAATTTAATTCTGTCAAAATATTTTTATAACTATGTAATTTACAGTTCATTTGCCTTGTCTAGTTGTGTCAATGTCCTACCTCTGATGCATTAATCTAAACTGAATTTAATACATTGCATATTCTTATTGCTTTAATATTCAAAGAAACTAAAAAAAAAAATAAAAGGAAAAAAAGAAACCACAATATGGGATTAAGAGAATCTTATATTTTCAGGCTGTTTTACATTTACTTACATAGTTATGCTTATTATCTGTTTAACATTTTATATCCATATTTATGTGAAGTATGCTATTAAGCTTCTGGAGAATTGAGTTTCTGATAAGGTTTCAATTCTCAATAGTGTCATGTCATTTCATTTATGCTTTGTGTTTGTAAGTGCCAGTGTCACAAAAAGCACCCATCCTGGCGCCACATAAAAGCACCTGTGCCAGTGCTACATAAAAAGCATCCATGCTGGTGCCATGTATAAGGCACTCATGCCGGTTCCATATAATAGCACTGGTGTTAGTGTCATATATAAAGTATCTGGTACACACTGTAAAGCGGTTGGCATCAGGAAGAGCATCCAGCTGTAGAAACCATGCCAAACAGACAATTAAAGTCTAGTGCAGTGCTCAGGCTGGCTAACCCTCTGAAACTGCCCAACACATGCTAGCCTGGAAAATGGACATTAGATAATGATGATGATGACGAAGAAGAAGTTCTATTCATTGTCAAAAGGCTGAATAGAGATGTGTTGATCTTTTCTTGATATGATCTGGAAATGGAGGCTAATGGAATGGAGAGGTGGGTTATGACTTAGAGGAGTAAGAGGTACCACTCAAAACCTTTTGGTAGGACATCAGAGATAGGGTAAGTATAGAGAAGTGAAAGTAAAAAACCACAGCCATAGGAAGCAGTGCAACTTGATACTGTTATCCTTAGACAGGAAGAAACCAGGTCTCAATGTTTGCAACAGAGTAGTGTATGCTAAAGACATCCAAGGCCTAAATGCTAGTGTTCAACTGAATAACAGATTAAGTTTCCAGTTGATCTGAAGGAATACAGATTTTGCCTTGGTTGATCTGAGCTTATAATACAAGGTAAGAGCCTGGATATCATACAATAAATTGAACCAAGAACTATGTGATTGAAGTAAACTCCTTAACCATATGACCCTGCCTGTATCTATTCTTATGTTCAGTTACAAAGACATTATGCTGTACTGACCATCCCTTCATTTTGTATATAAGGAGCTATGTTATCTAATGTATCCTATACTATTTAAGTTGGTGGCTTATTATTTGTGAGATTTGGTTGGTATTTCTAGCAGGTTTGGTGACTACAAAAAGGCTCCCTAGTCGAACTGTTTAAGGCTAGGTGAGCTAGGCCATTTAAGAATTAAGGGTTGTGGTCAATCTGCTGTAGGCAATATCTATTTTCTTTCATATAGTCAATAAAACAACATAGCATTATTTTGTACAATGAAAGAGTGGAGAATAGTAGAATAGAGAGAATGTTAGAATGAGGGATAACAGGATGGGTAGGATGCCAGGGTGGGGATGGCAGAATCAGTAAAGCATCAGGGTTTCAGGGTGCAAGCCTGAAAAAAAACTGCTTTGTTGCCTTTTGTTGCATCCCATTCTAAGTTCAGATCCTGCCCATGTAAACTGCAGCTTTTCTTCAATTGGTCTCAATAAACAAAGTACATATTTAAGTACTTAGGTTTGTGAGCTTGTGTCTATATTAGAAGGTAATATCTTTCAAAAATTAAGTTCAATTTGTTTTTCATTATAATATTCATCTCATCATGTTTCAAAACCAAGAGACTAAAGAAGTAGCCTCTATATAGACGTTTGCATGCTAGAAATAACAGCCAAAATTTTCTTCCAACCATACCCCACCACCTTAAAAAATTTTTTAAAAACTGGATAATGTGGTCCAGGGTCCCTTGCACAAGAGAAAAAAATGATGCTCATAGTTAGAATGCTTACGATAATAGGTTAGCTCAGTTAGGCTGACCTACGGTTAAACAACAGCATACAAACTGTATGAAGTAAAGCTGAACTATTCATATCTAACCAATAGTCAACAAACATGTTTTCTTTAAGCCACATATCCTAGGAAAATATTACTTACATATGAAAGAAACTATGTAAAATATTTAAAAAATTAATTCTGCATTGTAAAACCTACTCGTACCTAAAAATAAATTGTTGAGTCACTCTCTAGAATATTTCGAAGGGAGAGCCATTGCTAGCTACAAATCATTGCAACGTTGAAGCATTTTTTTTTTTTGTGTGGTAACCATGGTGACATATACTACTAACAAGTTTTATTTATATTGTTTTACTTTTCTTTGGAACACTGTTCTTTAGACACTTTATGTGATATATGTGTGTACATAATATATATATTATACGTACATATATATATATATATATCTACATGCATATATATATTTATAAGAGTGGGTGTAGTAAGAAGTTTGTTTCTCAATCACATGGTTCCAGATTCAAGCTTCTACTATAGCCTTGGGCAGACTGAAACCTTGTAAGTGGATTTTATAGATGGAAACCAAAAGAAGCTTGCTGTATGTGTATATATATATATATATATATATATATATATATATATATACAGGCCTTATGCTCCTTACAGAGTAATATGAACTAACCTAACCATATGTATGTGTGTGCATGTGTGCATTTGTGTGTTTGTGTCTGTGTTTGTCCTCCACCACTGCTTGACAACTGGTGTTGGTGTGTTTATGTTCCTGTAATTTAGTGGTTCGTCAAAAGGGACTGATAGAATAGTACTGCAGTCAGTTCATTCAACTAAAATTGTTCAAGGTTGTGCTTCAGCATGGCCGCAATCAAATGACTGAAACAAGTAAAAGATAAAGATCTAATATAATAATGAGTGTAGTGTTTTTATATATTTGTATATATTTGTATATATGTATATATATATATATATATATATATATATATATATATATATATATATATATATATATATATATATTTATCCAGAATCATGCCGGACACAGAGGAGAAGAGAAAATAATAATTCAGTGAAGGAGAAGTAGTGAAAGTAATTGCCCTGACTGAGAGAGAGTGAGAGAAAGTAATAGTAATGAGAGAGAGGAAGGGGTGATAGATGAATAAGGAAGGAAGGGGTGAGAAAAAATCAGCATTTCAACTCTGTGTGTGTATGTGTGTGGAAGTATGAATGTTTGTATGTGTGATTATTATGTACCTTATTCATATATAAAATACTACAATTAGCCATCGTTATCGACAGCACGTGGTCAGCAAGTAAAAAAATAAAAGATACATACATGGGCCACTTTAAGGCCTTTGCCTTGCGAGTTACAAAGCAATACTCGGTAGTGCTAGCATCATAAAAAAAAATAGGACCCAATACATTCTGTAAAGTGGTTGGTGTTAGGTGTAGCAACCAGCTATGGAAACCATGCCAAAGCAGACATTAATGCATGAATTATCAAACCCTGTCAAACTATTCAACCCATGCCAGCATGGACGCTGGATGTTAAACTATTCCAAGTACCAGTCATATTTGGAAGCAAGCATGTGAGTTTATATCAGAGTATAAAACCGTTGTGAGTATCAGAATAATATTTTCAAAAACCATGTCTATAAAGAAGAGATATTTTATGGAAAATTTACATTTCTTTTTAATCATTTGATCCTCTGCAAGGTAACTGAGGAATAAAATATTAGGAGTCATGTATTAAACATGAGTTAACTATACTGCTATCTCTTTACAAAAATGAGGTAATGTGGCAAACCAAGAAGAAATAAAAAAGGAAGAATGAAATCGTTTTCACACATAATGCTGTATAAGCATATATTTATAAGCTGGTTTTTATCACAAAATGTAATTTAATTCTAGATGATTAAAGCCCTGGGAGCGAATTTGATGGATAGAAACTGAAAGAAGACCATTATATATATTCTTTTACGTTAAATTGCGACCATGCTGGTGCAACACGTTGAAGAATTTTAGTCGAATAAATCAACACTAGTGCTTAGTTTTTTTTTAAACCAGGTAATTATTCAGTGAGTCTCTTTTGCCAAGCCATAGGATGTAAAGTTATGGGGATGTAAACAAAGCAACACTGGTTGTCAAGCAATGGCGGGTGACAAACAGACAAAAAGACACATATACATACACATATACATACATATATATATATATATATATATATACACACATACATACATATATATATGTATATATATATGTATATATATATATATATATATATATATATATGTGTGTGTATATATATATGTGTGTGTGTATATATATATATATATATATATATATATATATATATGTGTGTGTGCGTGTGTGTGTGTGTGTGTATGTGTGTGTGTGTGTGTGTGTGTGTGCCTGAGACCATAGTAGAAGACACTTGCCCAAGGTGCCATGCAGTGGAACTGAACCCAGAACCATCTGGTTTGGAAGCAAACTTCTTACCACACAACCAGACATGCACATTCAGTCACACACACATGCATCATCATCATCATCATCACCATTTAATGTCCTTTTTGCCATGCTGGCATGGGTTGAACGGTTTAACAAGAACAGACAAGCTCAAAGGTTCTGCTAGGTTCTATGTCTACTTTGGCATGGTTTCTACAGCTGGATGCCCTTCCTATCACCAACCACTTAACAGAGCACACTGGATGGTTTTTACATGGCACTAGCACTGATGGGGGTCACCAAGTACCCACAGGATAAGACTCCTCAACTGAATGGAGTACTGAATGGCGGAATAAGAAACTATGTTAGAAGAAGAGGAACAGGTGTCTTACTGAAGAGGTAAATACATAGCTCACCCACCTGGAAAGTGAGAGAGAAAGAGAGACAGAAAGAGATGGGATCCATCTGGATATCATTTGCTGACTCTTTTGATAGATCTGTCTAGGTTAAGTGTCTCTGCACTTGTATACTATCAATGGTATTGATGTTCCCTCTGTCTCATGCATGGTTGAATGCACCAGTACATATCTAAGAATATATATAAATGTATGTATATATGTCTTTTATCTTTTACTTGTTTCAGTCATTATACTGTGGCCATACTGGAGCATTGCCTTAAAGAATTTTAGTTGACCTTGTTGACTTCAGTACTTATTATATTTTTGTAAAGCCTAGTACTGATTCCATCAATCTCTTTTCCTGAACAGCTAAGTTACAGGTACATAAACACACCAACACCTGTTGTCAAGCAGTGATGGAGGAGAAACACATACACAAACACACACACACACATTTATATCTCTTTTACTTGTTTCAGTCATTTGATTGTAGCCATGCTGGAGCACCGCCTTTAGTCGAGCAAATCGACCCTAGGACTTATTCTTTGTAAGCCTAGTACTTATTCTATCGGTCTCTTTTGCCGAACCGCTAAGTTACAGGGACCTAAACACACCAGCATCAGTTGTCAAGCGATGTTGGTGGGGACAAACACAGACACAAAAACATATACACACACATACATACATATATATATATATATATATATATATATATATATATATATATATATATATATATATATATATATATATATACATATATACGACGGGCTTCTTATAGTTTCCATCTACCAAATCCACTCACAAGGCTTTGGTCGGCCCGAGGCTATAGTAGAAGACACTTGCCTAAGGTGCCACGCAGTGGGACTGAACCCAGAACCATGTGGTTCGTAAGCAAGCTACTTACCACAGAGCCACTCCTATGCCTATTATATTTATTTATGTCGAGCTTCTTTTAGTTTGGGTCTTCTTGTTTTGACATCATACAAGCAGAGGCATTCATTTCTGACATACTGCAAGAATATGTCTGGACATGGGGAAATACTATCTTGCTTGGAAACAGATGAGGGTTGGTGACAGGTAGGGCGTCCAACTGTAGAAAATCTGCTTCAATAAACTCCATCTAACCTATGCAAGCATAGCAAAGTGGATGTTAAAATGAAACACACACATACAAAAAAAAAAAAAAAAAAAAAATTAATGATAGCACTATTACTACAGTAAGTAGGTGGTTCTGTTGATTTGTTGAAACTGATGCAAGACTCATTCAATTTATTTCTGCATGCTACTGAAGCAAGAAATTAAACTCAATTTCAACAGATGATTTCCAACAATTAATGGTCTATTTAACTATAACAGAATCACGCCAATAGTTGAATCTTCCAATGTTACTGCATACCTCCAACAGAGGCTATATAACATCTAACAATATATGAGTTACTATAATTTCTATCTCAATATGAATTTCAATAACATTTATATATAATCATAACTGTTTATGCCTGTATCTATTCACTGCCTATATTACTGTTTGCAATTTCATTTGCACACATTTAAAAAGAATTTATTTACTTTTTACCTTATATTGAAAATTTTCCTTATCTGATAAATTCAAGGGGAAAAAAAAAAGGACCCTTCCTATTTCCGATATTTTGAAAAATTCCTGTGTGTGATCTTTTTACTTCTATAATTCCCATTTCACTTTAAATTCATTTCATTTTAAAAACCCTGTGATAATATGTTTAAACTGAAAGTGGAAGCTAAATTTGATATCATTTATACTACAACAAAGCTTTGCATAACACATGGTATAAATGGACTTCTCAGTGTGTGTGTGTATGTGTGTGTGCGTGTGTGTGCGTGTGTGTGTGTGTGTGTGTGTGCATGTATGCATGTGTGTATGCATGTTTATGCATGTGTGTATCATGTGTATGCATGAGTGTGCATACACACATGCATTTGTGAGCATGTGTGTTTGAGAGAGAGAGAGGGGGGAGAGAGAGAGTGGGAGAGAGAGAATGGGAGAGAGAGGGTGAGGAGAGAGAGCATGTGCACAAATTCTTTATTTTTTAATTTTTTACTTATCTTAGACATTGAACTGCAACCATGGCGGGAACTGCCTTGAAGGGTTTTAGTCAAACAAATTTATCCCAGTACTTATATTTTTGAAGTCTGGTACTTATTCTATTAGTCTTTTTTTTTTTTTTTTTGCCAAACCACTAAGTTATAGAGGACATAAACAAACCAATACCGGTTGTCAAGTAGTAGAGAACAATTACAAATAGAGACCCTAGGATACACACACACACATAATGAAAGAGCATGGCTCACTGATTAGAGCATTGGGCTCACAATCATGAGGTAGTGAGTTCAATTCCCAGAATGAGCTGTATGTTGTGTTCTTGAGTAAGACATTTTATTTCATGTTGCTCCAGTTCACTCATCTGTAGAAATGAGTTGCGACATTACTGGTGCCAAGCCATATTGGCATTTACCTTTCCCTTGGGTAACATCAGTGACACAGAGAAGGGAAGCTGATATGCATGGGTGACTGCTGGTTTTCCATAAAACAACCTTGCCTGGACTTGCGCCTAGGAGGGTAACTTTCTAGGTGCAGACCCATGATCATTCATGACTGAAGGGGTTCTTTACCCTTTACCCTTTGCCCTATTTATACAATAGGCTTTCATATAGTTTTCACTTACCAAATTCATTCATAAAGCATTGATCATCCTAGGGCTATAATAGAAGACACTTATCCAAGGTGCTACACAGTGGAAACCTAAAACCATGTGGTTGCAATAAGCACCATTTTAGTTAATCCTTTCAAATCCAGCAGTTCTTTATTTCAATTTGGTATTTATTTTGTCATAATTTTGTGCAGGTGGCACATAAAATACACCATTTCGAGCATGGCCGTTGCCAGTACCTCCTGACTGGTCTTCGTGCTGGTGGCACGTAAAAGCACCCACTACACTCTTGGAGTGGTTGGCGTTAGGAAGGGCATCCAGCTGTAGAAACTCTGCCAAATCAGATTGGAGCCTGGTGTAGCCATCTGGTTCACCAGTCCTCAGTCAAATCATCCAACCCATGCTAGCATGGAAAGCGGACGTTAAATGATGATGATGATGATGATGATGATGATGATTTTATAGTTTACCAATTGACTAAGTTACCAGTCTAACACATTATACATGAAACACAATAAACACAAGCATGAACATAGAAAACACACATGCACACCCACACACATTGGACTTTTGAATCATCTATATTTACAAAATTCCACTCAAGTAAAACTTTAGGCTACTGCAAACAGCACTTTCCTGCAGTAGCATGCCATGACGTTAAACTAGGGACTTTCTTAACTACACAGCTATGGCATGCATATAGAGAAACAACTTCTAGCTACCTTCGATAGGCAGTCTCAACACTACATTTTTTAGTTGCTGATCAAGTTGGAGTTTTAGTGGTAAACCAAACTGAGCACTCATAGTACATATCTATTACATTACATCAGTTGATGATAACTCCTTGTATCTCTCTCTCTATATGTGTATGTGTGTGTGTGTGTGTGTGTGTGTGTGTGTGTGTGTGCGTGCGCGTGTATTCTTTTATTTTTACATTTTGTAGTCGCCATGCTGGAGCACCACCTTAAAGCGTTTTAGTTGAAGAAACTGACCCCAGGACTTATTCTTTTAAAGCCTAGTACTTATTCTATCGGTTTCTTTTGCCACACTGCTAATTTATGGGAGCATAAACACCTTACCATTGGTTGTCAAGCAATGGTTGGAGGTGGCAAACACAGACACAAAGACACACACATAAATAAACACACACACACATATATATACATACATACATACATATATATATATATATATACATGCACAATGGGCTTCTTTCAGTTTCCTTCTACCTAATCCACTCAAAAAGCTTTGGTCGGCCCAAGCCTATAGTAGAAGGCACTTACTCAAGGTGCCACACAGTGAGACTGAACCTGGAACCATGTAGTTGGGAAGCAAGCTCCTTACCACACAGCCACATATATATACATATATATATATATATATATATATCATCATAAATATACAGGGATTAGCAATTGAGTTGCTTCTCCAACATACTGAAAATTTAGAAATAGCAGTCAAGGAACTACTGATTCTAAACTACAAATTTTTCTCTAAAACGGATGGCGATATTTATGGCACACATAGAACAAAAAACCGGAGGGAAAAGCGTAAACAAAACAAGTCTTTAGTTAATTGGATACAAATCGTTTCATGGTTAAGTGAATGAAAATTTCACTATTCCAATCTTCAGCCCAAATATTCTGATAAATTTGAAAGTGCCGCTAAAAAAATTCACGGTAATCTTTGGCCATGCGACACCAAAAATCAACGATAAGAAAGGCACTTACGAATTCATCGGCTAGTGAGTGCAGGCATCTCACCTCAAAGAAATCTATTCCATGTGCGTCACAAATAGTCCCGTATGAAAAGAAGTCCCGTGTGGAGGGATTACGGTTTAACCATCTAACTTAGAGATATCAAATATAAAATATACAAGAATAATTCCTGCCCTTATTCTTGTATATTATATATATATATATATATATAATGGTCCTGAAAAGGAAGAAAATTGGAGTATTTCCAGTGAGACACTCAATCCAAGTGCTCGAGACTACACTTTTGAAAGAAATGGAGTCACAAAGAAGATCAAAATTCTGATGGTGTAGACAATCCACACTGGCAAATCCAGTGTGTGGATCTAGAGAAGTGTAAAATATATATATAATGAAGAAAATTGTTGTATACAGTTCTCAGGTGCACTACAACTAGAAAGAAAAAAAAAAGGCCATCAGGTGTAATGCTGGCGATTTCAAGAAGCATGGCAGTTTTGAAGGATGTAGTGTCTCGACAGCTAACAACTGATGCGGGTAGTTTATTCCATTCTTCAGCAATTCTGAGCGTGAAAAAATGCTTCCGAAAGTCATGGGTGCTGTGTTGCTTTTTAATTTTATTAGCATGTCTGCGAGTGTTTGTCATATGGAATTCAAAAAGGTGCCCAAGGTTGTTGTTGGAAAGATGGTGGATAATCTTGTGGGTGTCTACCAAATCAGTTGCCAGACATCTGAGCTTCAATGTACCCATGCCCAGGTAAGCAAGACGTTCAGGGTATGGTAGATGTCTGATGGCAGGTATTCGTTTTGTTGCACATTTCTGAACAGTTTCCAGGAGATTTATATGCTGAGCAAGATAGAGGTTCCAGACTGGTGAGGCAAATTCCAAGTATGGACGTACCATTGTCGTATACAATTTTAAATAGAAAACTGGAGAGCAGCTGACAAAGGTCTTACTGAGTGATGTTAGCACCCTTCAGCTTTCTTGACAATCTTAGAGATGTGGTTTGTCCAATGCAGATCGTTGTTTACAATGATACCCAGATCACATCCTCTAGGAGACTTCTTGAGATTGGTAGTATTGAGGAAGTATGTAAAGGCTGGATTTTTCCTCCCAAAATGCATGTTGATGTACTTATCCACAGCTAGCTTGAGTTGCCAGTCAGAGATCCATTGCTACATTGTATCCAGATCTGATTGCAGGAAAGATCTATAGCACATTGGATCTGTTCTTTTTATTTCGAGGTACAACTTGATGTCATCTGCATATTTCAGCACTGTACCATTCCTCAAGTTGGCACCTATATCATTAATGTATGCAACAAACAGTAGGGGTCCAAGAATGGATCCCTGTGGTACACCTGAAGTCATCTCGTAGGGTGAAGAATGATGTCCTAGAACTGTAACTACTTCTTTCTGACCAAGAATGAAGGACTTCAGCCAGTTATAGAGATCATCCTTCACACCCATTGCAGAGAGTTTTACCATGAGTCGTTTGTGTGGTACAGAGTTGAAGGCTTTAGCAAAATCACGATAGACAGCATCTCCCCATGAGCCGCCATCAAGAAACTTGATGAATTGACTACAGCAGTTGGAGTTAGAGATAAAACCAAATTGTAAGGGTCGAATAAAGCTGTGAGAGCTCCAAAAGTTCCAGTGTGTTTCTTTGACACAGAACTCCATCAGTTTATCAATGTAGCTATTAAGGCTGACTGGATGGTAGTTGACAGGTGATGTACGATCACCTCTTTTGAACAGGGGAACAACACTGGTAATTTTCCAGTGCTTTGGAGTGACACAGTTGTTAAAGCAGAATTGAAAAAAGAAGAAAGCTGGTGCAACAGAAAGAACCCACCACATTTGAGAAGCAAATAAGTAACACCATCAAGACCAGGAGAGGCATAGTTGCACTTATTTTTGAGGTGGCATTGCAGCATTGAGGGTGTGAATTTCACAGATGTTACAGCATTTGATGTCAAAGTTCATGAAGAAGGTACATTGGGATTTTCAGCTGTAAAAATGCCAGCATAGCATTCAGCAATAAGCTCAACACATCTTTGGGGTCATCAGTGATCTGACCTGTGTGGGAATTGCGAAGAGAGCCAACTGGGGAGTGAGGTCTCTGTTTTGAATGCATATATTTCCAGAACACTTTGCTGTCGGGGCTAGTTGCTATATGTCATTCAAACTTAAGCACTGCCTTTTTTGTCACTTGCTTGAGATGGTTGGATGATCTGTTGTGTCTTCTGTTTTCATCTGTCCCAAACTGTCTGTATTTCTGTTCAGCATCACAACAATCTTTCCTGGCAAGTCGAACTGCTGCAGTTTCCCAAATTGCACTGCTCTTATTTCTAGAGCATTTGCGCAGTACTGATGCTTCATATGTAGCCCAGATTGACTGAGGATATTTTGAAAAACAGTATTGACATCCCCAGAATAGTAAAATTCAAACCAGTTTTGGTGTTGTAACTCCTTATGGTAACAGTTCCACTCTGCTTTGTTCCAGTCAAGGCGAGTGGTTTGAAGGTGGTGGTGCTTCTTGTTTCTGCCTATAAGAGACAGATTAGCAATGATCATAGCATGATTGGTGTCACCTAGAGGTTCCTTCGTCGTAACACTGATAACAGTTTCAAGAGTGGTGGTAAAGAGCAGGTCCAAAGTGTTATTACCTTATGTGGGAGAGGTAACTACTTGGGACCAGTTTGCATCCAGCACACTACATCAAGGAAGTTGCCTGTGCTTTGTGGCCAATGAAAAGTTTCCCATTCAATTTCCGGGTAGTTGAAGTCACCAGCAATGAAAAAATAAGTGGCTGTTTTCTTAGATGCAGCCCTGGGGATTTCAAAAAGTTGTGTGTCTTGATAGTAATTTGGTAGGCGATAGACGACTCCAAGTATTAGTGTTGACATGTTTATGCGTAATTTGCAAAAGAGTGCCCCATGTTGTGATTTGTCCAGATCATCACAAGGAATAGCTGGAAAGTTTGACCGATATCATCAATTTATCATGTATCCAAAAAAGAAGCACACTCTAAAGCATAGAGCAGTAATGTATTTATAAGTAGTTAAGTTTATGCCCGATCATAGAGTGACCAATCGTTTCACATCCATGAAGGGCTTAGACCTGTGAATGTCATGTCAGACTCTAAAGCTGTTGACAAATGGAACTCTTCATCTCTGAGAGGCAAGAATCCATAACCTGGCCAAATGACCGTAACAAATTCCTGCCTCCCAGTGGTGAAGAGTTACATTTGTTTTTGGCTTTAGAATATGACGAAATGTTCATGGGGTTAAGCCCTTCGTGGATGCGAAACCATTGGTCACTCTATGACCAGACATAGACTTAACTACTTATGTATGTATGTATGTACGTACGTATGTATGTATGTATATGTGTGTTTGTATGTTTGTGTGTGTAAATTATCACCAGAAACATTAATTAGTATGCTAATAAATGCGAACGAGAAGTATGTGTTGAATGTTGATTGTAAGGTTACGGATTTTCTTTCCTGGTTTGTTAGACAACAGCTATTTATTGTCGTCGTCAAGGAAACTGGGAGAAAGTTGGGACCATCTGTGAAACAGCAGCGCTGTCAAGAAAGAAAGACAACTACTACTACTACTACTTGCAAAAACGGAGGAAAAGTGCAGAGTAAACAATTTATTGAAGGAATAGGTGCAGATTCTTGAAACTGACGGTGTAAGTGAAATGGTGTTGGCCCATACCTCTGCCAATAGAAAACAATATATTCTCCGAATGCTTACTCGAACCCACTAGAAATAGTAATTAAATTTCTTTCACATAACACCATATCGTGGACACGTTGGATGATGTAATTATAGATACACTGACACTGTGTCAGAAAAGTGAAAAATTAAATAAGATGGTCATGGCTAGAACGTCTTTTGATCAAAGACTAGCTTGATCACAGCTAACCTAAGACAAGGTTACAACAACAATAACAATAGTATCAATACGAACGATTAAAAGAAGTAACTGAGTAGAATAACAGAGATAGTAAGAAGAAAGGAGTGGGAAAAAAGCACATATATAAGAAGAGCTAGAATAATAGAAGATCGTTAGGGCAACAATCAACAGTTAGTAGCAGACTGGATTTTTACAGGACCTTCAACAGCAAATAACATGAGCAGTAGTTTAGTACTACTTCAATTACTCCCCGCCAAAGACAAAACGCATACATACAACAGGCATAAGGCATACACACGCACAAACAAACACACAAACATACACTCCTTCTGCACACTCAATCACATATTTTGAACCACTCCTCAAAAGATGTTTTATTTTTCTAGAGCAGCTGTATTTCATTCTGCTGAAATTGCACACTTAACGTGTTCTGTTGAGAGACAATTGTTGCTGAGCTTCGTATATGCAGCTAATACAGTTGATTGTTATACTACATATATTATTAATATTATTATATTAATTATACATCTAATACGGCTTTTATTAAACTACTACTACTACTACTACTGCTGCTGCTGCTGCTGCTACTGCTGTCGCTGCTACTGCTACAATTGTTTCTTAGCAATAATTTGGAAAGCTGAAACCATTTCTCTTATTGCCTTTCATATTTTTTTTCCTTGTGCATATACATTTGCTTGATTTTTTTCGTTAGTGACCTTTCTATGTAAATGAACGTTAATGTTAATGTATGTATGTATGTATGTTTGTGTGGATGTATGTGTGCATGTATATACAACACATGCATCTGTGTGTGCATAAATAAATATCTACATACACCTATATATATATATATATATATATAGAGAGAGAGAGAGAGAGAGAGAGATACACACACACATATGTATGTATATATGTATGTATGTATGTATGGGTGGATGTATGTGTGCATGTATATGCAACACATGCATCTGTGTGTGTATAAATAAATATCTACATACACCTATATATATATATATATATATATATATATATATATATATATGATAGATAGATAGATAGATAGATACACACACACATATGTATGTATGTGTGTATGTATGCTTGCATTAATATAATAACATACGCATTATGTTTTTAGTATAAAGCAGTGAAAGACTGGTAAGCTGGCAGACTCGTTAGTACATTGGTCAAAATGCTTTGCAGCATTTCTTCTAACTTTGTACATTCTGAGTTCAATTTCCACCAAAGTCGACTTTACCTGTCAACCTTTCAGGGTCGATAAAATAAGTGGGGTCAGTGTAATTGACTAGCATCCCACCCCTGCCATAATTTTAGGTCATGTGCCTACCATCATCATCATTGTTATAACATCCACTTTTCTATGCTTGCATGGGTTAGAATAAATTTTGTTGATGCAGATTTTCTATGGCTAGATGCTCTTTCTGTCACCAACCCCCACCTGTTTCCAACTAAGATATTTTCCCAAGATCAGATGTTTTCACAAAATATTGTAAATAAAGGATTCTACTTGCATTTCAGTGACATTCATTTCCAACTGTTTGGCAATGTCAAACCAATGAGACAGCAACACATTCATACATACACATGTGCACACACACACACACACACACACACACACACACACACATACATGTTCACACACAGGCACATGCATATGCATGTACTAGAAAGAATTATTGAGCTGTAAAGCTACATAAGTGACTCACAGGCCAAGACAGTTGTGTATTGCACCTATCAAACTCCAGTATAAATTATTAATCTTTTTGTTATATAGAAGTTATTATTGGTCTATATACTTCTATCAAAATAGTATCGATAAAGCAATATTTTGCAAAATCTGACTGTTAAGCAAAGAGAAAGAATAGAATAACAAAGTAAAATAGAATAATTCTTAGAACATGCACATGTGTGCACGCACGCACACACACACACAGATAGATAGTCAGAGAGGTTAGCTGCCCTACAGATGTGAACACCTCTTTCAAAATCAGGAAGCAGTAGAAGTTTCATAGACAACTGCTTTGAAACTTGCAGTTCCACCACTGCTTGTAAATTTACATTTATATAATCAATGGTGCACTTAGCTATGTTAGAAAATGCTTAGAAAAGCTATGATTTTCAGGTAAAGACATCAGCTAACATGCACTTTACATGCTATGTAAGTGAAAGAGTAAAAATATGTAAAATTTTTCTAAAATTTGATATGTAACAGTTAGCATTGCTGTAATCCATATTTCCAGCAATAGGGCTTTTATTTCTTTGTTAGAAACCTGGTCCCCTTTGCCAGAAAGAATTCTAATAAAGAAAGTACATACATACATGTGGGCGTGGCTGTGTGGGAAGAAGTTTGTTTCCTAACTATATGGTTCTGGGTTCAGTCCCACTATATGACACCTTAGGTGAATGTCTTCTAGTCAGGTTGATCAAAGCTTTGTGAGTGGATTTGGTAGATGGAAACTAAAAGAAGCTTGTCATGTGTGTATGTATGTATGTGTCTGTCCCCACCACTGCTTGACAACTGGTGTTGGTGTGTTTACAGCCCTGTACCTTGATGGTTTCATTAAAAGAGACTGATGATATAAGTACCAGGCTTAAAAAAACAAGTACTGGGGTTGATTTGTTCAACTAAAATTCTTCGAGGTAGTGCCCCAGCATGGCCACAGTCTAAACACTGAAGCAAAAGATAAAAGAAAGATATGTATGTATATACATACATACATGGACACATACATATATAGGTATGACTGTGTGGTTATTAATATACATCTCCACACACATATATCTATACAGTTTCCTGTATATACACACACACATGCATGTAGAGATGTACACAAAAAAGATAATATATCCATCCTCCTGTCTGATGAACATTCTATCTTTCTAATATTTTATTTCAAATTTACAATCCTTTCAAGTAAAAATATACAGAAACATAAGTTCCTTTATGTCTATAAATATTCTAATATGAGTAAGTGTTCTTTCAAGTATGTATGAGGATGTTTACAAACAGAAAGGAAATACAATTGAAAAATTAAAAAAAGACAAAATAAGATAAAAACAAAATAAAAAAAATTAGACAAAGCAGATGTAGAAAATGAATATAATGTAATTGTGAGCATGCACAGTAATGATACTACACTGCAACATGCAAGCACATGCATACTCTCCAACTGCTAGAGATTGAAATGTGAGTATACCATCAACATTATCAGCATTTTACATCTACTGTCTATGCAGGTACGTGTTGAATGGTTTGAAAGGGTCTGGTGCCTTGCACCAGCATCTCAGTTTTAGCTTAGTTTCTATGGCTGGATGCTGTTCCAAACCCCAACCACTTCATAGTGTACATGCAGCATTTTTGTCTGCAGCACCAACACTAATAGAAGTTGTCTTGCCCTCAACAAGGCTAGAGTCTGTGTGTGTGTGTGTGTGTGTGTGTATCATCATCATCATCATTTTTACAGCTGCTTTTTCCATACTGGCATGGGTTAGATGAAACTCATTCAGGAAGTGTTTTATGGCTGGATATCCTTACTATTGCCAACTCTTAGTTATTTTTCAAGTATTTATTGTTATTCTATTGATCCTTACACTTTAAAACCATGGAAACTGTCTAGCTACTGGATGTATACTTTACAGGAGACACAAACAAACCAAAAATTAGGTTAACCCTTTATCATTCAAATTACTCTGTCATGTAATGCTTATTCATTGAAATTTTTAAAAATTAAGCATGCATTATCTTGTAGCTTGAAGATTTCAATAATGTGATTATTTATTTTTAGAAAGACATTTTAGGGAAGGTGTGAAAGGCCAGACCAGGCTAGTTTGAACATAAACCAAGTAGAATATTTGGGCCAGATATAGTCAGTTTAAATGCCAAAGGATTAAAGAGAAGCAATAGTTGTCACTGTGTGATCTCAGAACAAGTAAATCTCTGGCACACAGTCCAGTAAAGGATTAGATGTTATCTCTAGATCCAGTACTCAGATATACCACATATTCACCAAGAAGAGTTCACGCAATTTTTTAATGCCACATTCAACAGAAAACACAACATCAAGCGATGATAAGAAGAAATAACTGAGAAAATGCACAAAAAATAAGCAGGAAACTAGTAAACTAACATGAGTCACAAAACTAACATGTTGTGACTAACATGAGTCACAAAACAAACCATAAAAACACTGTACAAAATAATCAGTAAAATAAAGATAACTTCCATAAAAACAGTTAAGAGCTTTTTATTTTAATAGTCAAATATTAAACTGGTTCTACCCTAATTCCTTTCATGCGTAGCTTCTGTTTCCTTGGCTGTGTAGCATTTCTAATGCTTGTTTTTTGAAAAGAAAGGTTGAGCACAACTGAGGTGAGAAAGTCACACAGAACCAACGACAGTGAATGCAGATAACATAACTATGTTTCATGGCTTGATTGTAAGGTGTTATTTATGGCAGAGCTAGATGAAGGAAAATTTAGACTGATCTCTATTTATTTATTTATTTTGTATTTTTATATGTCAATTTGCAAAAGTAGTATCTTCAGTTAAAGCTTTTCAGTGGGGACATTGCTTTACCACATTTCTGTTGGCAAGAATGACTAAGTAGTGCCATCATTTCTTTAGGTTTCTCACTAATATATAAGTCCTTCATTGATATAGGTTGGTAAAAGATGCGCACGCTCGCGCACACACAATTTACATCCACATGATAATTATTTTGTTTCACTTCTATACATATTATGTTTTCTAATACAGCACATCTATAAGAGATTTTATCTCAGACAAAAAGCAATGTACCTTGCCTGTCAGTAGTTTATGTATGTTCTGTAGGCTACATTGATAGCTAGTTTAATTTAATACTACCTCAATTGTATACACCTGATATATATATATATATATATATATGTACATACACACACATACACAAACATATACATATATATATATATACATATACATATACAGGGTGCGGTGAATAAACTTGTCTAAATTATGCAAAAATGAAAATAACACTGACATCTCATTTTAACAGACGTTCTTTTGTTCTTTTACTTGTTTCGGTCATTTGACTGTAGCCATTCTGGAGCGTGGCATTTAGTTGGGCAAATCGATCCCAGGACTTATTCTTTGTAAGCCTAGTACTTATTCTATCGGTCTCTTTTTGCCAAACTGCTATGTTACGGGGACGTAAACACACCAGCATCGGTTGTCAAGTGATGGTGGGGAGACAAATACATACACACATACATATGTATATGTGTATATATATATATATATATATGTGTATATATATATATATATATATATATATATATATATATATATATATATATATATATATATATATATATATATATATATATATCAGGTCATCCCATAAGTTCTGTCCGAATTTTGAATGAAAAAAACAAGTGATCAAATGTTATATTTAATTGAAATTTGATCATCAGTGTACTTTCCCCGATTATTTATGACTTCCTTCCATCTATTTACAAGCTTTTTAATCCCATCAATGTAAAACCCTTTTGGTTTCAAAGTGAAGAACTCTGAAATGTCAGTTTCGACCTCCTCCTGGCTTGCGAAAGTTATGTCCCCCAAATTATTCTGTAAACTACGAAACAAATGGTAGTCTGAAGGAGCAAGGTCGGGAGAATAAGGTGGATGAGGAATTTTTTCCTAACCAAGCTCTTCGATCTTCTGTGATGGGATCTTTGCAGTGTGGGGTCACGCATTGTCCTGATGAAACATAACTCCTTTTCAGTTCACTAAAGCGGGTCTTTTTTTTCTTCAAAGCTTGGTTCAAATGCTCTAATTGCTGACAGTAGACTTGAGCATTGATTGTTGCATTAGGTAGTAACAATTCAAAGTGAATTACTCCTTTGCAATCCCACCAGATAGAGAGAAAAACCTTTTTCCCATGAAGTTCCCTTCTTGGTTGTGGTTGAGCTTTTTCCCTTTTACCAAGCCACTGTTTACGACATTTAACATTTCAATAGAAGATCCATTTTTCGTCACCAGTCACAAGTCTATCCAAAAAGGGTGAAATGAGTTCGCGAGAATGGAGAGAAGAGCAGATACCAATTCGAGATTTGCGGTTGCTTTCGGACAATTCATGAGGCACCCATTAGGAACCTTTCCAAGTTGTTAAAGACGACGATGAACAGTTGTATGGTCTTAAACTAAGTTTTATTGCCAATTCTTCAACTGATAATGCAGAATTTTCTTCAAGTAATGCCTCAAGGAGCTTATCATCAAACTCAGCTGGATGTTAAGAAGGTGCATCCCTCCCGGCTTGCCAGCTCTGGTCACAGTGTCCAACCCATGGCAGCATAGACAATGGACGTTAAATGATGATGATATTAGTACGATCACACTATCTTTAAGATGACAATGATTTGATATCATTGTGTCATATTTTCCTATAGTTTATATGAATAAGTATACATATGGCATGCATGAAGAAGAACACTGGCACGAAGGAAGCTTGAATGTCATTAGTATTCCTTACTAAACACAGTATCATTGTAAATACTGTTATACCATTATATCCTATCTATATTTATGTGTAGTGAAAATCTGAGCTCACCTCATTCATATTATTGGCATCCTTTTGATGCAAACTGAATGAAAGAAGTGTATTGTTTTTTTATATATAACATGCAGTTGTTATATAATTAAATATTGTTACATATAAAATGAAAGTGAAGTGAAGCAAACCAATGTGTTGATATTTAATAACAATATAATCTTAATATCACTCACGTTGAAAAGGAAAATAATTAGAAACAATATAATTGTATATACGAATAATATATTTACTGTTAAAGCAATAAGCACACCTATACTATTGTGCCACCTGACTTTTTCTCATAGAATTTCAGTAAATTCACATGAGTCAGCTTTGTTTTCTCATAAGTTTCTGAAAAATGGGGGTTTTTGAATGAAATTTTCCACAAATACCATTATGAGTGCGTAAATTGCGATTATATAAGAACTTGACATGAAAAGAAAAATAGTAAGCACCTATATATGCATACTTACACACATCACAATTTTTTTCAGAAATTTCAAGTTTCATTTTGTAGATATATATGATCTGTGTCAATATGCATGTGTGTGAGACCACCAATTTTTTTTTTTCATATTAGATTGTGATGTAATCATAATCTACACACTCTGAAAGTTGTATCAAATTTCATCAAAAAATATTCATTTTTCTGAAAGCTTTGTCGAAGCAAATCAAACTCATGCGAATTTTCTGAAACTCATCTCTTTAGCATGGGCTGGAGGGGACAGATTTGCAATACAGCATCTCTATATATTTTCACTATAATCCAATGAGGGAGCCTCTGTGTAGTTACTTGACCGGCTTGGAATAGTGGCCAACACTTCTCCAACTTTCCTATTACAGCAATTTTCAAGAATCTTAGATCCATGGTTTACTTAATAACATCCTAAAAATGTTATGGAACACCATCAACCTTTTTAAAGTTACTCATATACATAGATATAGTAAACACATTGCCAGACAATTGATAAAGAAATAAGTATTTCTTTATTGATTGTCTGATGATGTTTGCTCCATGTTTGCCCAATAAGCTGCACCTAGTGGTTGCACCTGTCTCTTGACATCATGTGCTACCAAATACTGAAGCATATGTAACAATTGGAATAAAAGAATACCAAATTATACCCATGTTTCTTTCTCTTATCACCGTATTTGCATTATGTCATAGCTTACCAATGGATACAGACAGCCTGTGTGTACAAGTGATGGTGAGAATCTAATGTGATTAACATTAGAGCTGAAACCTATGCGGTTTAATTATTGCATATCATGTGTCTAATTGTATCTATATACATACATTTAAGTACAAAAATTGTTTCAAAGCATAAGTCTATATATGCATTTACTTTTTGCTGCAAAGAAATACATATGCATATGCACTGGTGCAGTGTATGAAAAACACTCAAGTTACCTAAATATCTTGTCATTTGCTAACTTACTTAAAAAAGCTTGCAGCACATCTATATTACTGCTACATAAAACACACTTGTGCACTGTGTTACAAGAACTAAAGATGCCTGGAGTATTACTTTTATAAAAAATTAAAAAAATGAGGCATGTGTTCAATAATGTAGTCCTATGTCTACTATATCTGAGAAAAACCAGAACTGATGATCGAAGCTAGAATGTCTCTCATTAGGTTTACTCATTCAGGGTTAACCTTGGGTTACAAACATCATCATCAGCAACAACAACATCTATAGCAACAGCAACAATAAAAACAACTTGACTACACATCGTTTCATTTACCAAAATTCAGTGTTCTCGAATCTGACCTACTTCTTCCTAAATCAACACTCAGCAGTTCTCTATAATAACAATTTATGCTAGATGAAAAAATATCTGCATGATATATAAATGAAATTATCTCTGCATATAAAAAGTAGACTATACATATATATAAATGAATGAATGAATGAATGAATGAATGAATGTATGTATGTATGTATGTATGTGTGTGTGTGTGTATGTATGTATGTATGTATGTATGTATGTTAGGTCCATGCATTAATTGTGTAAATACAGGATTAAAAACTAGTGGAATGACTTCTATAACTCTGGGAATAAACTACATGGGTGTATGAACTGCTGAAAATATAAAATAAGTATATAGTATGTAATATTACTATGTAAAGTATTGAGTTGGTTTGAAATGCAGCAATCAGAAGACGAAGGTAAACTGAAAGCATCTGCGCTATTGAACTATAGTTGAGAGAGAATGGTAGGATTTGGGTGAGAGAATGTCACAGTTTTATAATGGTTTATAATGGAAATTAAGTAGAGAGATGAAAGAAATGCTGAAATAAGGTGGTTTTGTTGGCATACAAAAACTATGGTCAGATGAAAAATTGATGAATGCATCGAGGAAAATGTTTAGCAGTATTTCTTCCAGTTTTTTGTTCTGTTGAGCAGTGGGGTCAATGTAATTGACTTGCTCCCTCCTCTGATATTACTGGCATTGTGCCAAAAGTTGAAATCATCGTTGTTGTTGTCATCAACATCATCATCATCATTGGCGGTCATCATCATAATCATCAGCAACAACAACAGCAAGGTGGTGAGCTGGCAGAATTGTTAGCAAGCAGAAAAAAGTGCTTACTGGCACTTCTTTTAGCTCTACATTCTGAGTCTAAATGCTGCCAATGTCAAATTTACGATTCATCCTTTTGGGGGTCAATAAAATTAAGTGCTTTTCAAGTACATGGGTCAATGTAATCAACTTACTCCTCTCCTAAAGTTTCTGGCTTTGTGCCAAAATCAGAAAGAGTTATCATTATATTATTATTACTTGGGTTGATAGTATCAACTAGCGACCTACACCTAATAATTTTTGATTGTAACTAAATTATAAACAATTATTTAAGAGTGGTAGATTAGCAGAATCATGAGATTTTTCAGATAACATGCTTTGTAGAATTTCTTCTGGCTTTTTATATTTTAAGTTCAAATCCTGCCTAAGTCAGCCTTGTTTCTATACTTTTAGAATTCACAAAATAAAGCACCCATCAAATATTGAAATCAATGTAACTGACATAGCTCCCCACCTATCAACATTGGTGGCCTTTTGCCTGAATTAGAAACAATTATCATTATTATGATGATGATGAATCTTAAAATAAATAAGAGGAAAGATAATTGTAAAAGAAAAAACAAAAATTGCTTATATTAAATAGCAATCATGAATTGTCTGTAATTTGATCTAAGACATTACTAATAAACAGTAAAATGTTAAAAACATAAGTTTCCTTTAAATTAAGTAGTAAAGTAAATTGTTCATTAATGAAGCAAACAAAAATAAGGAAAACATTAGCGTAGCAAACAAAATAACTACAAGATAATAAACTATGATGGAAATGCAATTTCACAACTAATTAAATATTAAAATATAATTTCAGGCGTTATGAAAAAAATGATGCTGTTTAAAAGTACCTCATGACCTAGATTTTTATACTTTGGAGTACAACAGTATATAACCAAGCACAAAAATTTTGTGTTTCACATTGGGAACAAATTGTCTTCTAACAGCAGATTGCTTGGTTCATTTGAGTGACAGACAAGATGTTTGCCTTCTGAGATTAAGTTGAGCCATTTTCCAGGCTTTTTAAAGTAAAGCACCAGTCAAGGTGGTGAACTGGCAGAATCATTAGAGCACTAAACAAGATTCCCTGTGGTATTTGTGTGAGTTCTTTGCATTCTGAGTTCAAATCCCAACATGGCCTGTTTAAGTGACAGAATTAATTGATCACTTGGTTCAAACCCTCACTTTTGCAAGAATTCAGTCCAGATCTTCAGTCTGAGGATATCTTGCTTCCACCAGAAGCATAAGGACATGGGCACAGTCTTTCTGCCACAGTGTTATTTTTTTTATTAAATCTGACACTTATTGTCATCATCATCATTTAACGTCCGTTTTCCATGCTGGCATGGGTGGGATTGTTTGACACGGTTTGGCCAGCTGGAGAGCTGTCTAGACTCCAATTGTCTATTGTGACATGGTTTCTATGGCCAGAAGCCCTTCCTAATGCTAACCGTTTTACAGAGTGAGCTGGGTACTTTTTACATGCCAACAGCACATTATTTAATGTAGTAAAGTATACCAGAAAAATAAAATTATTCTATCAGTTTCTTTTGTTGAACTGCTAAGCTACAAGGATGTAATGTGACCAACAAAATTCATTGTGCAGTGGGGTCAGACACAAACACAAAAACACTTACACATAGATGCACATAAACACACATAAATACACACAAACACACAACAAACATAAGCACATAACACACAACAAACATAAGCACATAACACACACAGGCACACACACACACTCGCGCGCACACACACACACACACTCGCGCGCGCACACACACACACACACACTCGCGCGCACACACACACACAGAATGGGATTCATTTAGTTTTCATCTACCAAATCTACTCACAAGTCTTTGGTTATCCTGGGTCTACAGTAGAAGACACTTGCCCAAGATGATTCACAATGGGACTGAATCTACTTACAGCTATAAAGATAGTAAAAAGAATTACTTTGAATATTATTTGTTAGTGTTACGTAACCTTCTTCAGTTCTAGTGGAAATAGTTATCAAAGTACTTTGGAGCTATCCATATATCAAACATGCAAGGAAAGAAGAGGTCCCCATTATTACCTAGAGAACCAACAAAGAAGCTTCTTTGTGGTTGATCAATTCTCTAGAAATAGTTATCATATCTCCTTCAAAGCACTGTCTGCTGCCTGAGAAGTAAGGGAAAAGACACATTAGATAATGTAGTCTGGGGTAAACTATACTAGAAAAATAAAATTACAGAAAGGCTAAGACGGAATGCTTTTAGTCACAGGTTTGCTGAGATGGTGGTGAAGAAGAAGAAGAAGAAGAAGAAGAAGAAGAAGAAGATGAAGATGAAGAAGACAATAACATCCACAACAGAGCTATTCCCTCTATTTCTCTTTATATATTGATTATTTTTGTCTTGTCAATCAAGTAGAATAACTTTGCTGAAGAGGTCTAACAAGACAGAAATCTGCCTATTACTTTTTAATAGTTAGCTTTGGAGTTAATCCCCTTTCTTGTTGCTTTTAGATTCTAAAATCTGTGAAGGAGTGTTTGGTCCTAATTGCTCAGATGATCGAAATTTTTTAACTCATTATGTTACATATGTGTGACCTTTTCATAATCAACAATTTATTAATCTTTAAGACAAAAAAGAAAACAATAAATGATATGTAGTATATTAACTGGAATTTCTATTTCTATTTCGAGTTGTTTAAATAATAGAAGGAAATGGAAAATAGTAAGAAATTCAACTAAATAATGACATAATGAACATGAGATTCCAGATATAAATTTAGAGGCTTCTTTCCCAAGAAAATGTCAAATATGTCGAGGAGGAATAAATGTTAAACAATTGCTAATACAGTAAATAATTAACAAATTAGATACATTCATATAACAGCAGATAAGAAATAGAATGATATGTTTTGCGAACACTTACAAAGATCTTCAAATCATTTGTATGAAATTGTCTAGTTTCTTACCTGGAAAATAATAAAAAAAGAAATTACTCATAAAAATCAAGATTTATATATATATATATATATATACATATATAAAGAATTGTTTAATATTTGTTTAAAGTAAACATTTTTGTATTTGGTTGTTAAATCTAAAAACCAATATTTGTTATTATAAAAGATATATATTATCGAAAAAAAAAATGAATATTTGTTTTGAAAAAATATTTATTACTGAAAAAAAAAACATACTAAAATTGTTGTAATCAGCTACTGCATCTGCCATCTTTTAACAAGAAATACTTCTCATCTTTTTTTGCATAGATTTTCTTTTTCTAGTAATATTTTTCTCTTTTTCAGAATTCAAAGAATTGTGAAAATAGAAAATACTACTGGATTTTCAGATTTTCCTTTTCTTACTTTACATTACTTACAAGATAAAATGGTTGAAATTTTTAAATATAATTTCTTAGAGGGTAATTATGGAGATTCTAAACAAATCTGCAATTTTCTGAGTCATCAAAATGCCAGCTTGCCAGTAAAAAAGGTTAGCTGTTCATTTCAGATCACTGGCAATTTACTATGCATGAGGGAGTCTTTATGTGGTCGCTTGACTTGTGCTAGAAATAGCAGCCAAATCTCTCCCAAAGCACACTCCATTGTCTTAAATACACACACACACACACACAAACACAAGATTACATTATCTAGTGTGTCTTTCTTTAGATATATGTGTGTGTAGTTTTTGGTTTTTGTTCTTTCATCATCTACATATAAAACTGACTTGGAGCTAACAACTTTGATTCTCAATGCTCTACTTTAATATGTTGGAAACAAGTACCAAGGAAGGGTGAAGCATAATGTTTAATTCAGTGCAAATAAATATGTATGAATTAGATAACGAGATCCTAAATACAATATATCTGGAAACCAAATGGAATGGTCATGAGTGGAATGCCTTTGATCATAGGTCTACTTGATCAGGAGTAGGTTGGAGGTTTGCAATAGCAACATGTCTAATCTATTTACTCTATGAATAAACCTCTGACATTTTTCAAACACCTTATTTACTACTTGTGGAATGGATTAAGAAGAAATGCATGAATATATCTAGAAACAGTGATAAAGCATTTTATGCATAGTTTTACAGCAGAAATTATGGGGATGACAGAGATGAGGTGAACTGGAAGTATAAGGTCAGTGACATCCTTAAATGGCTGAGGGGGCTTGCCAGAAGGAGAGGACTGAGGAATTTCATGTGCACAGAAACAAGACTAGAGTGGGTCCCTTTTCACCTTGGGGTTGTCATATGAGATGAATATGTGTGTAGCTGCATTGAGTATAGGGAGTTTGCTGCTAGGTTCTAACCAGAGGTTAGGCAGGTAGGGCACCTTTGGATATAACTTGGCTGGAAAAGATTGATGCTCTTTTCTTCCCCATACAACAGAAAGGAAGACAGCAAATTGGACAGAATTATTAGAGTGTCTACTAGAACATCATGTATGACTTGTTCCTGGCTCTCTACAATCTGAGTATGAATCCTGCCACAGTCAAACTTTATTGTTTGTCCTTTTGGGGGTTGGAATGAAACAGCTTGGGATAGCTAACTGGACATTCAACCTGTTTTGGTGACAGTATATTCTAGCACTGGAAGCAAACACACTCACACACACACACACACATGCAAAAATATACATGTCCAGATGGCAAGAAGGAGAGCAAGAAACATTAAAACAAGAGAAAGATATTAAAATATGTTGATGTCAAATAAGTCAGCATCAAATTAGTGACAACAAATAGGTGATGCCAAAATGGTTGTGGCAGAACATCTTATACTCTATTGGAGTTGATGAATAAAAGAGCAGTAGATTCATCTCTATTTTTTTCTTTTCCCCAACTTTTTCTTTATGGACTGTACCAGTAATTAAATCATCATTATCTGGTTGTGCTGCTAGCATGGATTCCTGTGACTCTGTTACCATCCAATCCTGTTATTCACATGAATTTGAATTCAGAGCTTCAGTCTTTCATTACCTGATTACACGACCATGGATGCCACTCCTATGGATGCACTGCAGTTACTCTCTTGATAGAGCTTGATCTTCTAGGATTCCTCTGCTCAGCATCAATGTAAGAAGCACTGTTGGCTCATCTGAGCTCTTCTGTTGCCTCTTCACAATCTGCTATGCTGCAGCCCCATGACTTTGCCGTAACCCTGGCAGAGTGGCCAAACAGGTGCTATGCTTTGCCAAAGGGCAACTCATAACAAAGCAGAACACAGTCATCAAACTGTGAGGTATTTTCAAAATACCTACATTCCCAATATTCAATATTCCACAGACATATTATACCCTAAACACAATTCTCAGGTTGAATTGGTGTGATAAGGGTGCACATTTTAATTGCAACTCAGTATATAATGTCTGAGGAGCATTATAAGCTGCTTTCACAAACAAGAGTTCAGTCACTCAGACAACTGAATGCTTGTTTATTGTCAAGACTAATGGAGAATCCACTTCAGCAGAAGTAGATGTTTCAGTGTTTGAGCCATTACAGTTACAAGAAGTACTTTAATCCTTTCTGTTATAGGCACAAGGCCCGAAATTTTGGGGGAGGAGACTAGCCAATTACATTGACCCCAGAATTTCACTGGTATTTAATTCATTGATCTCGAAAGGACGAAAGGCAAAGTTGACTTTGGCAGAATTTGAACTCAGAACGTACTTTGATCAAGCTAAGATCTTTTATCTTTTGCTTGTTTTAGTCTTTGGAATGCGACCATGCTGAGGCACCACATCTTTTACTTGTTTTAGTCTTCATAAAGTGACCATGCTGGGGCACCACCCTGAAGGGTTTAGTCAAATAAATCAACCCCAAGACTTATTTTGAAGCCTGGTACTTATTCTATCTGTCTTATTTGTTGAACCACTAAGTTAAGGGAAGTAATCAAAGTAATACTGGTTGTCAGGCATTAGTGGGGGACAGACAGACAGACACATACACACATGCATGCACGCATACACACATGCATGCACGCACACACACAATGGGCTTCTTCCAATTTCTGTTTATCAAATCTACTCACAAAGTTTTGGTTGCCCCAAGGTTAGAGTAGAAGACATTCGTCCAAGGTACAGTTACATGGGACTGAACTTAAGAGTACATAGTTGAGAAGCAACTTCAAAAAAATTTCAAAGATTCTATTCATTTTCATAAAGAATTAATATTATTTTAACCTTTTTAAGATTACATTTCTTATAAAATACTCTTCTTGTGTTTCAGTTAATTTAAGAAATGATAAATAATTTGTTGGAAATTTCATAAAATTACTGAATTTTGCATTGATTAAGCTGCTGTTATGAACATTTTCAAGACAATGCCCAAACATGGCTGCAATCTGATGACTGAAATCAGTCAAAAATATTTTAACAGATGATTCTTAAGAGAATTATTATGAGGAAGGCTTTAAATTATATATAAATATTTTAAACCAGGTGGTTTTGTATCAAAGTACCTGATGCTGTCTAAAGTAGGTTGGTATCAGAAAGATTAAAATAGAATCCAATAAGCTTGTAGGAATTTTGTTTTCACAGCAAGTTTAAAAAAATGAGAAGAGAAAACATAGAATGAGTGAGATGGGGTAGACAGAGAAGGTAAAAAGAGAGTAGTGGAGAGGGAGAGAGAATGTATAAGGTTAAGATAAATAGATGGATAAAGAGAGAAGGAGACAGAGAGAGAGAGAGAGAGAGAGAGAGAGAGAGAGAGAGAGAGAGAGAGAGAGAGAGAGAAAGAGAGAGAGAGAGTGGAAGATTAGTCAAAGACAGAGAGAGAGATGGAGGGAGATAAAGTAAATGAGAAAAAGAAAAAGATGAAGGAAAATTAAAAGAGGGAAAGAATGAGCGTGTGAAAAGAGGGAGTTGAAGCAAAAGAGGAAAAGCAAATATAATAGTTTTGTTTAGGTTATAAGAAAAATATGTCTATGTTGTGTTTAGTAATTTATTCCATTTCAATAACCTTTAGGATTTGCTCTTCATCTCAACTGTGGTTCTATGATTCTTAAACATTACTAAATCATGTCATCATACTTTAACAATAACAGAGAAACCTGTTTTGTTGTCACCTTCATAATATGTGAACAATACTGAATGAAATAGCTAAATCACTGTCCATTTCACAACCTTTGGTCAAATGTCTTGTTTGTTTAGAACACTTTACACATCTCACAATAATGAGAGTTATAGTACCAGAGAAGCATGATGGAATTTCATTTGAGATCAAACAGACAGCAAAGATTTAAAGTTAATTAATGTGGAACTTTCACTAAGAAGCTCTCAATCTTTGCTGTCTTATGAATGGAATAGACAAATTTCTAGACTTCTCTATTTGTGTTTTCGTATCACAACTGTAAAACCTGTTCCATGTTTGAAAATGAGATTTTGATTACGTAGAACATACAAGAAGAAGTCCCTCACCTATTTAGTAGGGCAATAACCTCAAAGAGGAACTATCCCAGATTTTGATGATCAAGAGGATGGATGGATGGGTGATGATGATGGTGATGACAAGGATGATGATAATGATGTTAACAATGATGATAATGATGTTAACAATGATGATCTTGATGACTGATTTTCAATGTCCAGTAAAAGTTATGTCTGTAAAAATAAGATCATTTGATGTCAAGACAAGACATCAAATTCTTGCACACACAAACATCCACAGCACACATATGCAATGGGTTTCTTTCAGTTTCTATCTTCCATATTCACTCACAAGATTTTGGTTAGCCTGAGGCTATAGTAGAAGACATTTTGCCTAAGGTTGCCATGTATTTAGGAACTAAACTTCTGAACCATGCAGCCATGCCTATAGTGATAACTATTTATCGAATATTGAAATAACTAAACGGTCTGGAAGTGGTTGGTGTTACACAAAGAACTCTCCAAGAAATCATAGTCTTTAGTTAATTCTTCATTTTCAAATCTCTGTTTCTTAAGAAAATATTTCCTATTTCTGAAGCATCTTAAAACCTAATTATATTTAATGGCAACTGTATAATCCTTATATAGAGGTTACCAGATACCTTGCAGTTAAAATACATATGTAGTCACACACTGTCACTAACACATATGCATACAACGTGCTACAATAAGCTACCATAGTATCCACAAAAATACTTTTCAGAAATATCTGTCATTGAAATTAGAAATGCACTTTAGCCCTTAAGCATAATTTAGTTTTAAGATGCTTCAGAAAGGACATAATACAATCATTGTTGTTTGCAAATGTACAGGAAACATGTTGTAAGGACTTAAGAACAGAAAACAAAACATGTTTCAACAGTTTACTTCAGGTAGCTTATCTATAAAAGAGAAGACAAGAAAGGTTACAGGCATCTATAATAATAATAATAATAATAATAATAATAATAATAATAATAGTTACTGGAGACATAGGAATAATCCTTTTGAGCAGTAGTCATGGTAACAATAACCACATTATTAGTGGTAAAAGTTAAGCTAGCTAACTTATTCTAGCAACACATTTGCATGTCAGTGAAATAAATCTCAAGAAAAAGCTTATCTTACAACAAAAAAGAAAAGAAATAAATAAATTAAAAAAAAAAACATAAATAAAATGAAGAAAAAATTTAAAAGTACTGCTAGACCTACTTTGAAATTGAAGTCTAATTTTTACTGAAGAGCATTGCTGGAGTATGCATGCACACACACACATAGAGAGACAGATAGACATATACATACACATGTATATGTATACATACATGTACATGCACATACACATATATACATACACACACAAATATATATATTTTTACATATATATACACACACATACACATTTATATATATATATATATATATATATATATATATATGCACACACACGCACTCACTCACACACAGACATATATTCGAGAAGTTAGTGGTGTAAAAGTTACCCTGCTGAGTCAATTGGTGAATGTTTGAGATATTTAGCATAGTATTGCACTCTGAATACTGCTTTCCAGGCAATTTCTTATGAATAGAAATAAAAAAAAATCTACACAATAAATAATAAAGAAATACTAACTACACACATACACACACACACACACACAAACACAAACACATGTACATGTATGCACAGAAAATACAAACAAGCATTCATGAGTTACTACTATGCGTTAACCATCTCACCCAGCCACCTATAATTTCTTCTAGTACAGAAATGGCCTTATGTTGCTAGCTTTTTACCTTTTACTCCTTCCATTTACAAATCCATAAATAGATATATAAGTAAATAGATAAATGAAAAGGCAAATAAGCATCCCCATTATGATATTACTTAAAGAAATCACCGACTTCCTCTTGTAGTTTTAGTTTTCTTAGGTATTCAATTGTCTGCAACAGTCTAGATTGTATTTATGATGTGTAATCAAATTACATGAGCATCCTCTCAGTCATGTTATTTGAGGATACACATACAATTTAAGCTGAAGAATGTTCTCTGGTCTTCATAATTATCATATATCTTACAAAGTGAATGCTTATTAAGTATTTATAAATATATTACATAATATATATATTTATGTGTGCATATATATATATTTATGAGTGTGTACGTATATTTGTGAGTGTGCATGTACATTTGTGAATATCTATGTATATTTGTGAGTGTGTATGTATGTATATATATGTGTATATATATATATATATATATATATATATATATATATGCACACACACACACACAAGAAAAATGTTGGTAGTGACTTTGAAGTTTCGACCTGCTCACCTTCATCAAATTGTGAGGCTGAAACTTTGAAGTTACTGTTGCCACTTATCTTGTAAAAGTATAATAGATATATACTCTTCAACGTGTATTGAGTAATCCTTCAGTTCAAAGATCCATTTCTGCCAAATTTATCAATTGGTTTCATGCTAGATATTAGATAACAGGGTGGTTATCTAAATACACATGTTCAGAGATGGCACGTATGGAAAAAATTCTATCCTATTCTGCTTATTCTTACTATTTTTATTATTATTATTGTTGCCTTTGTACAACTTCTAACGCTGGAGATGTACTACAGTGTCAGCTGTTCACTACCAGTGAACTAAGGTAACACTTCTTATTTTTCGAGCACCTTCTGGAGTATTCAAGCAGTTCCAAGCAGTGGAACAACAATATACGCAGTGGTAATATGGCTCTGATAAGAATAGGATGGTACTGAATCCTTCTCTCCCTATAGCATTTTAATCAATCATAGGATCAATTAAATATGCATAATTCATGCATTGCAGCATTTTGAGGTATGCCATTGAATTTGAAACGTATGTTGCTGATTAAAACATGATTAAATCTCCATTCTTTTCTCTCACTATCTTTCTCAGTATATATATATATATATATATATATATATATATATATTTATATACTCAGGTGTAGGCTCAGTTGTGTGTTTAAGAAATTTGCTTCATAATCACATGATTCTGTATTCAATCCCATTGAACATTACAATGAACAAGTGACTATTTGACAGCCACCATAACTTCAACTGACAAATAAATACATTTGTGGAATTTGAATTGACATAAATTTCTCTCTCTCCTTTCCCCTCTTGTGTGTGTGTGTGTGTGTGTGTGTGTGTGTGTGTGTGTGTGTGTGTGTGTGTGTGCGTGCGTGTATGAGTGTCCATGTTTATGTTTACACTGATGTAAAAACCAGTGTAGTTATTGTTGTTGATATTGTCTCCAGTAAATATAAATACCAGATTAGAAATCATTTCTCAAGTTCAGATGAATAATTAAAAAGGTGGTGCTCCAGCATGGCTGCAGTTCAATGACTGAAACCATTAAAAGAATAAAAAAGTATATATCACACATATTTTGTGTGTCTATATATATATATATATATAAGGTTTAGATTTAGATTCAAAAATTGAATATGGTACTTATGTTTAGGCACCAGAATATAGTATGGTATGGTATTATATAAAAACCATTCCAAAAACTAGGTGATCAAAAAATCAAAATAAGCAACACGGATTTTAAAGATGGTTGCAGTACGCGCGTTTCATGCTACTCCATTTATTTAAGTAATGCGAGCATGATAGACTTGGCTATGTCAAGATGGATTTTTATGTATTCTTCCTCCCACTTGGATTTGAAATGCTGCCACAATTATGATATGTCTATTCTACTGTAATTTTCTGCATTTGCGTGCAGCTGAAGATTGCTCTACATATTGCATTTAATGTAATGCTCGCATTACTTAAATAAATGGATAAATGGAGTAGCATGAAACGTGCGTACTGCAACCATCTTTAAAATCCGTGTTGCTTATTTTGATTTATATATATATATATATATATATATATATATATATATATATATATATATATATATATATATATATGCTATACTTCATTTTTACTTATATCCTGTGACTTATTATTACTTAGAGACATTTAATATCTCTATTTAGGCTAAAGGCCAGTAGCTAATTGAGAGGGTGAAATGAACTGTGGATATAGTGATCACAATGTGTTGTGTATTTTTGATGTATAATCAAGTAGATTATAAGATTTCACTTTAATATATGGTAACATTTGTAAAAGAGATATCAGAGACAATAGTGAAATAGAGTAGTTATTTGGCAGTTTCCTGTTTCTAAATTCAAAAGCTATTGTAGTTATCTCATATTCACTCTGTGCCTATTTATCCGTCTATCTATCTTTTCATGTGGTGCCTATTTATCTATCTATCTTTCCATGTGAGAGAGAGAGAGAGAGATATGAAATAGAGGTGTTAGCGCTTGAAGTTAAGAAAGAGTTTCCAAACTCCAGCTATTCTGACAGTGCTGTATCATATAACTCAAAAGGTTAAGATATTTGTATATTGACAACCTCAGAACATAAAATAGGTGTCTGAAATGAAGTCATATCATTTTGCCTGATACAGATCTGTGATCAATGCCTTTCCAGCCATGAACACTCCTTCCTTCACTTGGACATTGAACATCCAAGATTACATTATCTACTGTGTGTTACCCTTTCAAGACACTAGGTGGATTTTAGTCAGCTTTAACATTTGTGGAAACCGCCACAATTTCATATTCCCTTATAAAATTAAGTCATTTTTCTCTTATCTCTAAAAACAAAAAAAAAAAACCCCTCAATATTTATTTTAATTTCTTTCAGTTGTTGTTGTTGTTGTTTAACTCCAGGTCAGTCCTGATTAAGCATATCTATTACCAAATGGATTCCAATTATGTGCTTTATTATTCAGTATATGACAAAGAAACACAAACGCTCTCTCTCACACACACACAAACACATATTTCCTACACACATACATGATGGTTTCTGTCAGCTTCCATCTACTAAATTTACTTACAAGGCTTTTGTTGGCCCAGGGTTATAGCAGAAGACATTTAGCCTTGGGGCCATGCCACGCAGCAGGACTGAACTCAAAACCATGGTGTTAGGAAGCAAATTCATAACTGCCCAAACATGCCCATGTGCATGTATTTGCATGTGTCTGTATGAATGCATCCATGCATGTGTGTGTATGGGTAGGTAGGTGTTTGTAGATTATCCATGTGTATCTCAGTAATAGAACAAGTACACCTTGATGAATTGTATACCAAGGAAGTACACCTGAACAAATAGTCTAAATTCACCACTGCATGCAGACATAATACATTCAAGACCTACCTGAAAAAACCATATTTGACCCTGGAGGTAAGCAGCATTTAAACCTCAAATATGAGCCTAACATTAACAGACACTACTACACTAAAGTACACAGGGTCATGAATACAACATTAGATTATTATTACTATTATTACAATGATAGTCTTTTAAGGTGGCAAGTTGGTAGAATCATTAGCATGCTGGGTGAAATGTTTCGTGGTTTTTTGTCTGCCGCTACATTCTGAGTTCAAATTCTGCCAAGGCCGACTTTACTTTTCATCCTTTCAGGGTCGATAAGTTAAGTACCAGTAAAACACTGGGATGAATGTAAACGACTTATTCCCTCCCCAAAATTTCAGGCCTTGTGCCTTTATTAGAAAGATTCTGGTAGTCTTTTGAGTCTGAGAAAGAATATTCCCACAATTGTACAGATAATTTGTTTACAATGATCAAATGTTTGTGCTTGTTGTACATAAGCTCACTCCCTGCTTCAAATCAACATTGTCTGCACATCAGAACAATGTGAAATAAAGTGTTTTGCTCAAGAACACAACAAACTCCCTGGTCTGGGAATTAAAACCACAGTCTTGCCATCATGACTACGACACCCTAACCACAAGGCCATGAGCCTTCAACAATAACACCCCTTATAAAACAATGACACACCTAAACCCTATTGAGCAACAATACAATTATAATATCCTACTAATGCTACAACTAGCTCCTCATGCACCAAGAAGTGAAACACACTGGCCCAGACCTGTTTTCTTGTAAGAAACATCTACACAATATATACCCACATGAACGACCACAAAACACACAAAAAACTTAATCTAAATTCACACCCTAACAAATGTATACAAATGAAACTCATTCGCCTACGGACATGTGCATAAAAAGTATATTAAAACACACAACAATACTTATATACATACCACATCAATATGCTTCATGCTCTTATATACAATGCAATATATATATATGTTTATTTCTCCTATAGCAGAACTTTGTTATGATCGGGTATTAAGGTCTGAGTTTTAGTATTTTTAGTTCTGCTATTGCTCTATTTACTTATTCGTACATCTGTTCATATACATGTGCAAGTGTATATACATATATATGTATGTGTGTGTGTATATATATATGTGTGTGTGGGTAATGTTTTGTATGTGTATATATGTATGTGTATATGTGTGTATATATATATATGCGAGTAAAAATAAATACAAAATAAGGGGTTTTGTATGATTGTGTATAGAGGAATATATTATTTTGTTTAAAAGAGTTCCAACACTGTCTGTTTTTTATGTTTTATTTATATTCCTGCAAAACCAATGTGGGATATAGAATATGGAATATACAATATATAATATAATATACAATATATAATATAAAATAAAAATGGATGGTACAATGAAATAAAGTATTGAATGTCTTATTGAATATATGGAATATGTCTTATTGAATAGATGAAATATTGAGTGTTCAATATAAAGGATTAAATATATAAAGGCGAATACATATTTTCTATACCTTGTGGTATTTCATCATAGCCGGTATGACAGACTTTAACAGACTGTGTGTGTGTATGTATATACATATGTATGTATATGTATATGTATATATATATATATATATATATATATGTATATGTATGTATATGTACATATATGTATGTTTATGTATGTATATGTGTATATATATATATATATATGTGTGTATATGTGTGTGGGTGATGTTTTGTATGTGTGTGTATATATGTATATTTATATATATATATATATATATATGTATATATGCATATATGTGTGTATGTATGTATATGTGTGTGTTTGTATATGTATATGTATATGTACATGTATATATATGTATGTATGCGTATATGTGTGTATGGTGGTTTGTATGTGTATAGGGTGTTTTTTTTTTGTTTTTTTTTTGTATATGTATATATAATTTTATAATCTTGATATATAAATCTGAAATTGTGTGTTTGTGTGAAGCCTTTTTGAAAGTTTATAGAAATCCACATTTTCCACTTTTTCGTAAAATTTTTTACATCAATGGAATTTTCTCGATCTGAACTTTCCAGTGCAGTAATTAGATTTTTAAAATTCCGTTTACTTTGTGTGATTTAAGGGAGATTTGGCTGTTGTTTCTAGCAACTTTTATATTTCATCCCTTCTACTTGGAACGCCATTCTTAGACATGCGCTCAACATAAAAATATAGAGAGTAAGAGTTAAAGAGGGAGAGGGAGAGAGAGAGAAAGTGATACATACAACGTCATAGATTAAACTTTCATCTCAGTATTCTTTACCTATTTTTCATAACATAGATACGTAAAAACACACACAACCACACATAAATGACCTGTGACAACAACATACACATTGCTCTCAATCTCTATTCACTTCTCCCCCTCTTCCTCTCTCGCTCTCTGTGCAAGTAAACACAATCATTCACATCGTGGTATATTTACAAAACATTGATGGCATAACTACAGAGTTATATCCCCCAACTTTGGAAGGTCATAACTTTCATAAAAATGAATATTTTTTTATGAAATTTTCTATGCATATATTATTTATTATGTAGATTCCAAATATACAAAAATTTTCGGTGAAAGTGTTTTGGAAGGGGGTGGTGTACAATATTCGGAAATTCCACTTAAATTCCTCTTAACTTCCAGGAAAATGAATATTTTTTCATGAAATTTTGTACAAATGTACCTTGATGTATGTACATTTCAAGCATGTAGGAAGTTTGAAGGAAACAACTGCAGGTTATTTTTGAGAAGTTTTCCCCACTCGGTGGTGTTTCGGAGCAAGTCGTCCATATTTGTTTCATTTTTCTCTATTATGTGCTTATGTGCATCCTTAGATTTCTAATGAAGTAATAGGCAGTGAAGAGAAGCAGTCATAAGAAAACTTTTAACTACCCCTATTCCTTTCTCTCCCCCTCTCTACCTCTTCCTCTCTCGCTCTCTCAAAAGCATACACGTGCAAGTACACAATCATTCAGTAAAATATAACTCATGTTCGTCAATGTTTTGTAAATTTACCACGATTTTCACTAGGGTGTTAGGGTTAGGGTTTTAGGGTTAGGGTTAGGGTTTAGGGTTAGTGTTAGGATTAGGGTTGGGTAATCGTGCGGGTGTTAATCTGAAAAATTACAGATATGTGAAAAGTACCGACACTGCCATCTATTATAACTTTTGTTGTTCTGTTTAATATATACATAGATTATGCCTCCAAAGAAGAGAGTTTGCTGGGGAAAGACAGCAACAGACTGCAGTAATGCACCACATTCCAGAAGCTATTTTGAACATAATGCAAAATGGTTCATCAACATCTTCTGCTCAATCTGATAGGATTCTGGCAAAACTGTGTAGCAACAGATCGCCAGCAATTGCTTCATCAGAAATTGCCGTCCTAGCTCCTGCTAAAAGGGTTTACCCTGCTATGTATAATCAGAGCAGTGCAAAAAGTTGTTTTGCACAAGCATTTCTATAGCCAATTACACGGATGAAATTTACGTATGCTTAATAATTTTACGCAAAACAACCTTCAGACTTTCCCTATTAATTTCATCATCTTTTGAATTATGAACATATTTACATCATAAGGGTTTTTTCGTTGTAAGGCTTTCTTTTTTAGTTGATTTTCAGCTAGCAAGACTTATCGTAGATGGCATAATAAGTCACACCCGGACAAGGTCGGGTTATACTGCTAGTCTTAACATATAAATCTGAAATTGTGTGTTTGTGTGAAGCCTTTTTGAATGTTTATAGAAATCCACATTTCCCACTTTTTCGTAAATTTTTTTACATCAATGGAATTTTCTCGATCTGAACTTTCCAGTGCAGTAATTAGATTTTTAAAATTCCGTTTACTCTGTGTGATTTAAGGGAGATTTGGCTGTTGTTTCTAGCAACTTTTATATTTCATCCCTTCTACCTGGAACGCCATTCTTACACACGCGCTCAACTTAAAAATATTGAGAGTAAGAGTTAAAGAGGGAGAGGGAGAGAGAGAGAAAGTGATACATACAACGTCATAGATTAAACTTTCATCTCAGTATTCTTTACCTATTTTTCATAACATAGATACGTAAAAACACACACAACCACACATATATGACCTGTGACAACAACATACACATTGCTCTCAATCTCTATTCATTTCTCCCCCTCTTCCTCTCTCGCTCTCTGTGCAAGTAAACACAATCATTCACATCGTGGTATATTTACAAAACATTGATGGCATAACTATAGAGTTGTATCCCCCAACTTTGGAAGGTCATAACTTTCATAAAAATGAATATTTTTTAATGAAATTTTCTATGCATATATTATTTATTATGTAGATTCCAAACACACATTCAAAAACAAACACCTATTTTCAGTACGTCGCCTGTAAGCTTTCTTCTCATACACTATACCACAAACAGAATAAACCCTACACACACAGAGACACAAATTATCATTACTATTAGCTCTTGTATGCAATAGACACTCTCAATCTCCCACACAGGCTCATTACCATGATATATCAAACACACACACACACACACACACACACACACACACACACACACACACAAACATTAAACATATTTCCATTACACACATTTTTTTTCTATTCTAGGCACATCATCATCATCATCATCGTTTAACGTCCGTTTTCCATGCTGGCATGGGCTGGACGGTTTGACTGGGGTCTGGGTAGCTTTCCATTAGTATTTATTTGTCATGTGTTTACTATATTCCAAAGAGTTATTGCTACTGAAGATGCAGATTTTAAGCCATTCCTGCTTGATCTGCTGAAATGGAAAGAGCTCATTCATATGAACTGATAGAAAGAAAAAAAAAGAATTAAAAAAAAATAAATACAGTTCCTTATAATACTTCTGAAGAAATGACTTGTAATGTAAAAATGCATAAAAAATATTTTATGTAATCGTTATGTAATAGTCACTGAAACACATGTAAAGTTATAAGTAAATAATTTCACACTTTATTCACCTGTCACCACCACCATCGTTTTAAGCTCCACTTTCCCATGCTTGCATGGATCAGATTGTTGAGGCAGATTTTCTACGGCTGGTTGCCCTTCTTATCAACAATCCTCATCTTTTTCCCTGTAAGTTAACAATTTCTCCTTGAATGCACATATTTTCACAGAAGACTGGAAATGAAGAACTGCTTGTATGATGTGAAATGAAGAACTTGCTTACAACAATCATGTTGTCTCAAGACAAGGAAACACACACACACACATGCACACATGCAATGGGCTTCTTGCAGTTTCTATCTCCCTGCACCATTGAAATTGTGGGATGAAAAGGACTTCAAAAGTTATTACATGTATGGGGTGAATTGAGATTTCAAGAATTACCTGGAGCATTATCCAAAGGCAGCCTTTGGTTCAAGATTATTCTTTTATAGTAAAGTTTGATAACAAGATGGGGATGTTCAAATAACCATTCAGTAAACAAATCTGATATAATGAAAGCTTCTCAGATAGATTTTCCCATAACAAGCAAAATAAATTTGGAGATATCTATTCTTGCGTTTGGAGTATCAGAATTAAAAAAAAAAAAAGCAATGGCTTAAGTTTCAAATCTTCAGTGACATTAATATCAGATGATCTTTAACTGCTTTATACTCTGCTACCATTCATTTCTTCTTTGATGTAAATATTTTAGATGGTTTACTCCAAAATAGCCAATATTCATCTAGATTAACACTTTGTCTGTCCTGTGAGTCACATGTGATACACAGCACATATTTCCCTGGTGCCTATCCATCATGTATAATGAACATTCCCAATTTTTTTTCACCTACCACTGTAACTTGGGACTTATGAAAGGAAAGCTTCATATTACTCAGAATGTATGAAACAAGTGTGAACTAACAGTTTGAAAACAAGCATAGACAGGTAGGACAGACATAAAAATGCTTTGGATTGACAAAAGATTGAAAATTAGAGATTGTGGATATTTATCTCTTTCTGTAATATGCTTCAATCGTGATTGAAATTCTGATGCAGTCTGGATGTCAGCCCTGGCTGATACCTCTGCTATCTGCATGCTTTATAGAATAGATTACTTCTAATTTTCAAACCTTCCACAAAAAGCAACACACATTTGAGTGACTTCCTCAGTTTCTCATTTCAGCTGATTTAAATAAATTTAATGTGTTTTGGGAGAGAATGCTTTGGAAGTGGAATGAATGAACCACCAAAATGCTTAGAAAGGTTTCAAATTTTGGCACAAAACCAGCAAGTTCAAGGGAGGGAATAAGTTGATCACATCAGCCCGAGTGTTCAACTGGTACTTATTTTATTGACCCTGAAAGGATGAAGAGCAAAGTTGATCCAGGTAGCATTTGAACTTAGAATTTAAAGTTGGATGATACTGCTCCGCATTTTGCCCAGTGTGCTAATGATTCTGCCAGCTTGCTGCTTTAAAAAAGTGCTTAGCATATTCTCCATATTTTCCATGAGTTTATTGTGTGTACACGCTAATCTAGAAGCAGAACACTCACTTGAATTTTGCATAGCAACTTCTATTTTGTTGGATTGAATCATTACGAGTTTTAAAGTCGACAATTTGCATCCTTAAAATTCTGTAATAACACATTTTCTCCTCCTTTTACCATTTTTATAACCTTTAGTTTGGTATCTAATGATATTGCTTCATGCTTATGTGACATGCCATGGAATAAGTTGATTCTTTTTTTAGTCACTGCATTTAAGTAATTTTGAACTTGTTGCATATGTGGTGTAATGTAGCACAAGCAAACATGTCAGTACACAAAATGGGCAACTACCTGTGATTGACTGATTTTTCTTTGTGTGCAGTAATAAAACAATGAGATGGATTCTTCTAAGCGAGTTCAAATCAGTGGGAAATACCAGGATAGCCAAGCAATGAGTATGCATTTTTTTCCTTTGTGAATTTAGTTGTTAAATTGGTGCAATATTATGCTTCATTATTTTGAAGTTTTGTTTGCAGACAAAACACAAAACTGATATGTGTATGCATGTACATACACAGATACATACATACATACATACATATATGTATGCATGTATGTTTATAAAAATATATTATCATAAGGTAAAGCTAAACATTTTTTTAACATATATATAAATGTCATATGTTTAAATGACATTTCCTTATGTTTATAAACAGTGCTATAAACAGGGAAATAGATAAATAGAAAAATATTAGAAAGTATGATAGTAGCAACCACTGAATATATATTCTTCTAATAATTATTAATTGGCCAATGTTACCATGCATCACAAAAGTTCAAATCTTCTTTTGAGCTGCAAAAATAGACCCAGAAATCATCAATGGGTCCTTACAATTTTGGCATGCATGCACGCACGCACACACACACACACACACACACACACACACACACACACGCATACATACATACTGGTGGAATTACCAGTGAAGACCTCAATAAAATGTAAGCACAACAGACTTGATATAATGATTTGGGATAGAGAAGAGAAACTGTGTACAGTTGTGGAAATTAGCTGCCCTGCAGATGTTAACATAAAACTAAAGATCAGTGAAAAAGAGAACACCTATGCTGAACTATTGAGAAATCTGCAGTTACTCTGTCCAGATTACAAGTTCAGGTTTATACCTGTAATTATTGGGGCCCTGGAATATGTAACAAACTGCCTAAGTACTAATCTTGAGAAATTAGGATTCTCAAAACCAGAAAGGAAAAAGCTAATTTGAAGACTACAGATCCAATCCATCACTGGAACAGTAAAAATCTGTAAAACTTTGCAGAAGTTTATCATTCAAATATATATGAGCATGTCTAGGTATGTAACTATATGCATGAGAATACATACATACATACATACATACATATATACATACATACATACATACATGCATGCATGCATACATACATACATACATACATACATACATACATACATACATACATACATGCATGCATGTATTCATGCATGCATGCAAACGAACAAATTTACCCTGTTGTTGATGTTGAAATTCCAATGAAGGAGCCTTGGATCTAGGTTAGAAACCAGTTCTTTCTCTATTGGCAAGAAATCTTGAAATAAACTGAATAATCACACACACACACACACACACACACAAGCACACGTACATACACACACGTACATACACACACGCACACATACATGTATTATTAATCAGTGGTCCATAAGTCACAGGAAAGCACACTCTAAAAGAGAAAGACTGTATATCTAGTATGTTTATCTCCTGCTTTAAAGAGGCTGTGTACTTCCAGCTAGCATACTTGATGAGTTGCCAGTGTTGCCAAATGCAGTAGTAGATGCAAAACCAATGGTAACTTTCTGATCATTATATCATATATCATAACAAGGGTATACTACTTGACAATATGCATATGAGGACGCATGAACTCGTGGTTAGGATGTTGTACACACGATTGTGGGTGGTGTGCTGTGTTCTTGAGCAAAACACTTCATCTCTCATTGCTCTGTGATCACTTTGACACCGGACGTGTCGTACATCATGCAACTGTTAAAGCAATGTCAATTTGATGGAGGGAATGAGCTAATGTACATTACGTAAATTTGATCACTATAAGGAAATCATTTGTGCAGGCTGTTTGGCAAAGCTGAACACTCATATGTCATCTTCAACAGGAAAGTCCATCATGTATATATGTGTGTGTGCACACAAATACATATTCATATACGTGTATATATATATATATATATATATATATATATATATATATATATATATATATATATATATATATATATATATAAATATATATATATATATATATATATAACAAAAGAGGGGTTGTTTCCACACAGGAAAAAATATAGGGGAATATGTTGTTGAAAATGCACCTAAATTTCAAAAACTCATAATTGTTTAAAATACATTTATTTACATATATACCAAACTAGTTTCAACAATATTTTTTGCTTATCAATGGTAAAAGTTTAAAATGATGAATCAGAAAAACATCTTTAAAAGTTTCAATGTTGACAAATTAGCATGTTCAAAACAGATAAATTTAGCATTATGAATTAGGAGGACAGGTGCAAGTTTGAATGTTCATAGCAGTCAATAATATTAAAACTGTATATCAATTTGTTTGAATGCACAAAGCTCATTAATGGTAGTGGTGATCGACAAGTCATACTGAGTTAAGACGGAAAAAGCCAAGGGAGAAATGAAAATAGTAAAAAAAAGAAATTTGGTTTTACAGTTTCTCTGATCCTCACACACATATTTCTATGTAATATAGTTTAGTGATGATCGAATATAATACTAAAAAGTTACGCTCATAACTTTGAATCATGAGGCTGCCATAGGCCATCTTTGTTGCAGCACCCATTTTTGCTAGTATTCAACATAAACACATTACATGTACATCTGATGAATGTAGGATAAACAGCTTTACATGAAACTGAGATTCACGAGCATCATCTGTTCACATGAATGACATTAAGCTATATAATATACTTTCTTTATTTTCATATAACTGAGTGCTTTCTTTTTCTTTTTTGATGGAGAGGGAACCCGTGGAAGAGGTAGGCCCAGGAAGACCTGGGCTGAGGTGGTGAGGCAAGACCTTCGTACATTGGGCCTCACTGAGGCGATGACTACGGACCGAGACCTTTGGAAATGTGCTGTGCGTGAGAAGACCCGGCAAGCCAAGTAAGATCGTTGCCAGTGCCCCTGGACTGGTTCTTGTGCGGGTGGCACATGAGATGCACCATTTTGAGCGTGGCCGTTGCCAGTACCGCCTGACTGGCTCCTGTAGGATTTTCGAGCGAGATCGTTGCCAGTGCCCCTGGACTGGCTTGTGCGGGTGGCACATAAAAGACACCATTTCGAGCGTGGCCGTTTTCGTGCGGGTGACACGTAAAAGCACCCACTACACTCTCTGAGTGGTTGGCGTTAGGAAGGGCATCCAGCTGTAGAAATTCTGCCAAATCAGACTGGAGCCTGGTGTTGCCATCCGGTTTCACCAGTCCTCAGTCAAATCGTCCAACCCATGCTAGCATGGAAAGCGGACGTTAAACGATGATGATGATGATGATGAACCTCTGCTGATCAAGTACATACATACATGCATACAAACATGCATACACACATACATACATATTTGTATATATAAATATATGTATATATATATATATATATATATATATCATTTAATGCACACAAGGTTTAAAGTCAAGCTACTGCTAGTTTCATGCCCCTCTGAAAATAATGCGATGACCAGACAAGCTTGTACAGTATGCTACATATTTCCAAGCAAACATTTGATATAAGATGTGTGTGTGTGTGTGTGTGTGTGTGTGTGTGTGTGTGTGTGTGTGTGTGTGTGTGTGTGTCTGTATAAATATATAATATATTCTAATCGTAAATGAGCTGGGTTTCTGTAAAACTTTCACATGGAACCAAATTAAAATGTTTCAAATAATAATAATAATGGTAATCCTTTCTATTAAAGGCACAAGACCTGAAATTTGGTGGGAGGGACTGGTCAATTATATTGACCCCAATTTTTCACTGGTACTTAATTTATCGACCCTGAAAGGATGAAGGCAAACTCAACTTAGGCAGAATTTGAACTCAGGATGTAATGTCACTTAGCATTTCGTTCAGTGTGCTAACAATTCTGCCAGCTTGCTACCTTAAGAATAATAATTTATATATATATATATATATATATATATATATATATATATATATATATATATATATATATATATATATATATACATACATACATACATACATACATACATACATACATACATACATACATACATACATACATATATATATATATATATATATATATATATACATACACACACACACAGACACACATATGCACATTTATATAAAATAATTGAGTGCATAAAGAAACACAAACATCATTATATACACAATATGGTTGATATATGCATTGAGCTTTCTATGGAGACATATGAGGATGAGCTGAAAAGTTCTTGGCTTTTAGGGTATCTTGAAAGGCATAGCTGGAGGCCCAACCTTCTGAATTCTTTTAAATGGCTAGGAAAAGAATGAAGGACTGCTGCGATAAGTCTGTGAATCTGAGAGGGGGAATAAGTTGAATAAAATTATAATTAACTGATCCGCTTGTATTTTTTTTTACCTAAAGCCAGGAACTTTGCAGCACAACCACATATTTACATATTACCACACACACACACACACATGAACATACACATGTATTACAACCGTTTTATACACCTGTATAACATATATCTCTATAACCTAACTCAGTTAGTAGAAGTAAATTCTCTCCTCACACAGTAAAGACCAGAATAAATTGAATGAAAGACAGGAACCAAAGAATCATTTTACCATTATGGCACCATATTTAATGCATTTTGGTGCTGCACTGATGGCATGTGGCTTATGATCATTGTACATTACTATACATATTAACACTGAATCACACAGTGAAAATGTGCCTAACATCACCATTTATTGAATTATACATTGAATTTAATGCATTAAATTAGCATTTTTGAATGAATTAGAAATCATAACTGTTGTCTGAATTGGCACGAGCCACTGTTGCATTGTGTGTGAGTGTGTATATGTGTGCACATGCATACAGGCGTGTGAGTATGTGTGGATATTAGTTGGTCTGTCTCTATCTATCTATCTATCTCTCTGTCTATCTATCTATATGCATATGTATATATATCTATATATATGTATATATATATATATATGTGTGTATATGTATGTGTGTATACATACGTACATATATTTAGACATTAGGTGAGAGCAGGAGCTCAGTATAGAAAACATATAGTAGTGCTCAAATGAATTTGAACTTAAACTCTGAATTATTCAGCTGATATGCAGGTAGTAATGCATAGAAACACAGTTACGCTTGAGTTACAAAATTACATATTTTCCTTATATTTTATTCTGTATTTTTTGTGTTCCATGTGAGTATATATACATATCGAGCCTAACTGTGTTTGGTGGCATTACTATATATATATAGGGTGTGGTGAATAAACTGTCGTCTAAATTACACAAAAATGAAAATAACACTGACATCTCATTTTAACAGATATATTTACCAAAATTACATAGAAATATCTTGAAATACTAAAGAGTAAATATATTCAATAAAATCGCAATTGGCTTCGACCACGACCTCCAGACGACTTCGGAATCTCCTGCAACTCCTCTGGATGGTCTCCTTATTTAAGTTGGTGAATGCTGCAATAATCCTTGCCTTCAGTTCATCTTGGGTGTTACAAGAAGTTTTATCGGTCACTCGCTCAACTGCACCCCACACATAATAATCAAGGGAGTTGCAGTCTGAGAGGTTAGATGGCTAGATGTGAGGGGTGATGTCACAGAAATTGTCTGACAGCCATGACTGGGTTTCCCTGCTTGTGTGGCTTGGTGCAGAATCCTGTTGCCAGATATAGAATCTTTCAGCAGCCATCCTCTTGACCCAGGGCAGCACTACCTCCTCCAGGCACTTGATGTAGGCCTCTGTGTGAGTCTGAGGCCATGTGGGAAGATGAATGGAGGCATAACGTTGCCATCACTAGTGATCACTCCAAACACCATGATATTGACTGGATGTTTGATTTTTATCACTCTTAGTACATGTCCTCAGATTGACATCCAAACATTCTGAAATGTTCATCCTGGAGCTTCTGGTGTGAATGCCAAGCAGTACAGCATGTCATTTCCAAATTTCTGGCAGAGTGAATTGCGTCATAGTGCTGTTTTTCTCACAGAAGGTATCCAATTTTACCCTTCTATACTGTGTAGTCAACAAAATCAAAAAAATCTCCTAATATAATAATGAGCGTTGTCTTTTTATATATTTGTATGTGTGTATATATATACTCTTTTACTTGTTTCAGTCATTTGACTGTGGCCATGCTGAAGCACCGCCTTTAGTCGAGAAAATCAACCCCAGGACTTATTCTTTGTAAGCCTAGTACTTATTCTATCGGTCTCTTTTGCCGAACAGCTAAGTTACAGGGATGTAAACACACCAGCATTGGTTGTTAAGCAATGTTTTGGGGACAAACACAGACACACAAACATACATATATATATATACATATATATGATGGGCTGCTTTCAGTTTCCGTCTACCAAATCCACTCACAAGGCTTTAGTTGGTCCAAGGCTGTAGTAGAAGATACTGCCATGCAGTGAGACTGAACCCGGAACCATGTGGTTTGTAAGCAAGCTACTTACCAAGAGAGGTATGTTTTGTGAACATGTGTATGTGTGTGTATACAATGGAAATGGGATGGTAATATTTAATGCTGAAAATGTGTATAAGAGAACTATGTGAAACTTTACGTATACATGTAAAGAAAATATGAAATATAATCCAGAATCCTTGTCCAGGACCAGATCAATCTCAAAAGCTAATCAGTTTGTGCCAGTCACAAGGCCAAACATCCCTGAAAGTTTCATCCAAATCCATCCAGCGGTTCTTGTGATATCTTGTTAACGGACAAACAAACAAACACGACTGAAAACAATGCCACCGCCTTAGCGAAAGCAGAGGTAATAATAACAGATGTGGAGAGAAAGATGAAAAATTCTAGAGCATTGCAGCTTGCAATAGAATTCTTTCTTACTGAATAAATATTTTTTATATTGTTGATGTTTAATGCTAAGTTAGCCTTGATTGAGTTGACCTGTGATCAAAGACTTTCCAGTTTTGACCTGCCTATCGTTTTCCAATGTTGCCCTTTTTTTAAGACAGTAGAAAGTTTTCTGAGCAAGATTTGGCTGCTACTTTGAGCAGGTTGAGTGAATGTGCAAAGACTTGTTTTGTTTTTTTACTTGATTCATTGTTATTGTTGTCCTTAGCTCCTAGTGAGCTCTAATTGGAAAAATCTGTGACCAATTGGGTTCCAGTCATGACTATCTCATGTTGTTTTTCAAACATAGTATATGAAGGACTACATTATATTACATGTCACTTTATTAAAAACCGAAGAGTGTAATTTGAGGAAGATATAGCTGTTATTTACAGCAATCACTTAGAAGCATGCTCAATGAATCATGAACTCCTTATATGTATTAATCCTTTTGTTGTTATGTTTCTTTTAAAATAAACTGTCCTTGTTCCAATTGATTTTTAAAATAATGAAGAATTTAGTAAAATAACTCTGTCATTATTAAGCTGATGTTTGAAACATAAATTTAATTGAAATTTTGATGGAAAGTTTTAATCTACGTCACTTAAAAAAAGCAAGAAATTTGTATCCTAGAATTAGAGGCAGTCTTAGACAGATTGGAATCAAAGAAGTTAAAGGAGAATCAGCTCTAATGACTTCAAAAGAAAAGTGGAAAACTGAGTTTTGGCATTCATGGCCTTCTCAAGGATATTACAGAACAATATGAATTCACTGCATTTTAGAGTAGAAGCTAGATTACTGGTCTCTAGCCCTAATATGGTCGTTTAAACCGCTAGAAATAGCAGCCAAATCTTCCTCCAAATTACATCATAATGTCTTGAAAAGAAAATGAGCACATTGAATAATGTAGCTTTGGTAATATAAAAGACTGAATGGGTAAAGCTGGAGCATCTTTAATCATAAGCCTGTTCAATCAGAGCTGACCAGGGTTAAACAATAACAGCAATGACACCACTATCACCTACAGTACCTATAGCAACAACAACAGTAACAGCTGCCTTTATTGCCTGTACAACTGCTGCCACCACCGCCACCATTTTCATTTGTTGTGTAGTATTGTTTTCAAATGTTTGATTAAAGTTGACTAAAAAATAAAAATAAAAAGGAAGGAATGGAATCTATACTTTGGTAATGTGTTTCTAGTCACTAGGACAGCTTGTGATGTGTTTTTATTCCCTCTCAAATATGCAAAAAAAAAACCAAAACAAAACAAAAAAAAACAACAAATAAATAAATAAATAAATAAAGCTAGATCTGTTTGGATTTGAACTCAAGAGTTCTTAGGATATAATATACTGTACTGTCTTACTCATCTCCATTAGTCTTTCTATTATACTTCTGATTATGGCAAACATCTAATTTCTTTTGGAGGAAAAATACATGTTTAATTTTTCTTGTTCAGTAACAATAGAAAGCTGTGTACTTGTAGTTCTTCATTGCACATAAAGCATTGATATGTCTGTCTTCTTACACTTCTCTTTATGAAAATTAGTTGTATGTGGTTGAAGGTTACCATAGCAAACCTCATATAGATTTGTATTTAAAGACAAGGATATGCAATGTGAGCTTGATTATATTGCACAGCAGTAAATATTTGGTGAATTGCATCCCTCACAAAACCAGAGGTGAGGAACCACCAAAGATTGTCGCCAAGTACATCTAGAATAACTAGAAGTGATGCATTTTAAGATAAAACTATAGTAGCGTTTGAACTCAGAATTGAAAGCTAACAGGTCAATTATAATATTTTCCCACTGTCTACACTTGTAAATATCAGCTGCTCAGTGATTTTACTTACATCTAGATCAATGGTTCTTTATCTGGGCATTAGCACCTTATTGAAGGCATTGTGATCTCACTAAAGAGCAGCATATATGAAGGAAATTTTGTGGAAGGTGGTACTGGGTGCTCAGAGACACCATGATTATTGTTAGAAGTAAAATATTTAAATAAGGTTCAATACTTATATTCTATGTGCCCATTCTCTCCCCAGCCTCCCCAAAATCTTTGTTGGGGTTAAAATATGAGTAAGACATAATGAGCAAGAACATGACAAATGATGTACCAGTCATATAATTTTTCTTTATATAGGTGCAGGCGTCGCTGTGGGGTAAGAAGCCTGCTTCTCAACCACATGGTGTTGGGTTCAGTCCCACTGTGTCGCACTTTGGGTAAGTGTCTTCTACTATAGCCTCCAGCTGACCAAAGCCCTGTGAGTGGATTTGGTAGATGGAAACTGAAAGAAGCCTGTTGTATATGTATATATACATATATATGTGTGGGTGTATGCTTTGTGTCTGCTTTTGTCTCCCACCACTGCATGACAGCTGGTGTTGGTGTATTTACATCCCTGTAACTTAGCAGTTTGGCAAAAGATACCAATAGAATAAGTACCGGGCATAAAAAAAAAAATTAAAATACTGGGGTCGATTCATTCGACTAGAATTCTTCAAGGCAGTGCCCCAGCATGGCTGTAGTCTAGTGACTGAAACAAGTAAAAGAATAAAAGAAGACTCCACCTTCTGTTATTTCCATAAAAATTTAACATAGGAGGTACCAGGCTTCTCAAATATCTAAAAAGAAGCATGTGCTGGATGAGATGCCATAAAAGATTAGACTATAGCAACACAGGATGTGAATGGACCCTGTCAAGTCAGTTGTGAAATCGCAGCTGTGGCCAATGCCAGTGTTGTGTAACTGGCACTGATGCCAGTGGCATGTGAAAAGCACCCTTTGAATGTTGGGTGATATACTGTGCTTGAGAAGACCTGTCAAACCAAGTGAAATCATAATTGGGGCCGATCCCAGTGTCACATACCTGGCACCTGTGCTGGTGGCATGTAAAAAGCACCCTTTGAACTCTCAGCCTCACAAAGGCAGTGACAAGTGACTGAAACCTCTGGCAATATACTGTGCTTGAGAAAACCTGTCAAGCCAAGTGAGATCATAGTCGTGGCTGATGCTGGTGTTTTGTAACTGGTACCTGTGTCAGTGGCATGTAAAAGGCACCCACTACATCTTTGGAGTGGTTGGTATTAGGAAGGGCATCCAACTGTAGAAACCATGCCAAATCAGCTCCCCAGCTTACCAGTTTTCAGTCAAACTGTCTAGCACATACCAGTATGGAAAGCAGATGTTGAATGATAATGATGATGGTGATGATGATGATGGTGATGATGATGATGGTGATGATGATGATGGTGATGATGATGATGATAATGATGAAAGAGTAACACATTTCAGAAAGTAGTTGTAAACAATATCTGTTAATTCTACATTATTTCCTCAATTAGCATCTAATTAAAGTGTTAGAAGTTAAAATCACAACTGCAAATATGATTTTAATTTATAATGAATCTTTTGTTATATTTTATTATTTATAAACTGACACCCTAAGAAGTTGTGTTTTGGTAATTCTAGCCTGTGATGAAAATGATTAAGTCAAGAGAAATACAGTTAAGAGTCATTGTAGGAATTTTTAATATTCTTCTTGAATAACAGGCAGTCTTTATGAATAAATAAAAATATCTGTGCTGGTGTGGACAAATAGATGTGGCATATGAGGAATGATAGTTGGGTAAAAAAGGGTCAAATTATGCTAATGGAAAGAGCCTGCAGAAGAGGAAGACTGCAGCAGACATGGGTAGAATTAGGGAGGTTTGATCTCAGGATGCTGATCCTCTTAAACATTTAGCATTCATGTAATGGTTATTTATTCACATTGTTTTCAATTAACTATGCATTATTTTGTAGCTTCAAGATTTCAATGATGTGATTGTATATTTTTAGAATGACATTGTAAGGTAGGTGTGAAAGGCAAGATCTAGCTGGTTTGAACATAAAGCAGGTAAAATATTTGGGTCTGATACGACTGGTTTAAAATGCTGAAGGGTTAAAAGTAACAAGTAAAGTAGGATGTTGTGATGACAGAGACCTGTCCAATCCATGCCAGCATGGAAAAACGGACACAGAAATGATGATGATGATTTCCAAAACTGGAACAAAGAATATATAAACCTTGCAAAACACGAGAAAGAAAGAAGAAACAAAAATGAAAAGAGAAGCAAATGGAAAGGAAAATAAATTCCAAATATGGAATTGATTTGCATTTCCTTTTCTTTTCAAGATTCTACTGAAAATCTCATGGGGTTCACTATATTGGTAGTTGTATGGTTCTACATTACACTAGCGGTTTTAAATCTCTCCAGATTTCCTAATGCAATCCCTCTGAATAAAAATCATAAATACAGTCATTAAACATTATACAATTTAGCAATTTTCTGTATAGAATTCAAAAAGCTCTTCTGAAAATTGCAAAATACAATTTTCTATTGTAGAATTTCTATTTTACATTGCGTGATGTTGCCATCTATCACTTCTATTTATCTGCACAAGTAAATACAGTAATTTTCTGGAAACTAATGAGCTATTATTGCATTGCGCACAAACAGTCTATTTCTTGCATATGTCATAATGCCTTGACTGAAACAGATACAAAATATATAACAAATACAAAACTGAAGTAAAGATTCTCTGATGTTATATATATTTTTTTCCATTTATTTCAGCCAAAAATATTCAAAAGCAATTATATATAATTATCCTTATTGTTTTATCTCTCCATCCACCTTCCATTTTTATTTCTACATTTTCCTTGTTCATGTCTCCATGTCCATTGATTTATAATATTTATTATATTTATTATATTTCTCCTTCCCGTTAATACATGCAAAAATAGCCGAATGTTGTGGTTGTCTTGTGTAGTGTTTACTATTAGAATGGTAATTTTCCTTTTTCAGAATTCTTACATCGGTGAATTTACATTTAAGAGTAACTCTTAAGAATTTAGTTGCACATTTATACAAACCAGAGACACTCCAATTATTGCTTTTTAGAAATATCTTTCTTTTGATGTATGCTTTGCATCTTCTCTTGAGAGCTTTCCAGAAAACCACATGACCGAGTGAGTATGTTTGTATGTATGTGTGTAGTGTGTGTGTGTGTGTGTGTGTGCGCGCACACATATGTATGTGTGTGTGTGTGTGTATATATATATATATATATATATATATATATATGTATATATATATAAATAGATGTATGTATGTATTATACACACACACATACCGCTTGTTAATGTCAATATGTCTCTCTCTCTCTCTCTCTTTATATATATATATATATGTATGTATGTGTATATATATGTGTGTGTGTATATATATGTGTGTGTGTGTGTGTATCTATCTATCTATCTATCTATCTATCTATCTATCTATCTATCTATCTATCTATCTATCTATCTATATATATATATATATATATATATATATATATATAAAGGTAAGATCCATTCATGTACTTTTGGATATATATATATATATATATATATATATATATATACTTTTCTACTCTAGGCACAAGGCCCAAAATTTTTGGGGAGGAGCCAGTCGATTAGATTGACCCAGTACATAACTGGTACTTAAATTATCGACCCCCGAAAGGATGAAAGATATATATATATATTGGAAAATGTGTGAGATCCTTGGTACAGTTGGGTATATTTGAAAAAAGAAAAATAATTACTGCACTGGTAGTTCTAATCAGTTTAATTTATTATTTAAAAAAATTTTAATTATATAAATTTTAGTTAATAGATCTAGTAAATCCTTTGTTAACTTGGATGTGGAGAAGATACTTGATTGGAGGTGGAGTTGGGAGGTGGTGGGATGTTAAAGGAGTGTTTTGTGAAGCCATTTGAATAGTTGACCTTTTGCCCGAAATCTAATGACCAGATGTTTTTCCAAATTCTTTCTTTTAGTCATTTTCTATGTTTTAGGTGTGTGCCTGTGGTGGTGGTGTTAGTGAGGTGTAAGATACATGTCTTTTGATAAAAAAATGTTTGTTGATAGAAGTGTTTTTTTTAATATGTATTTTGCTTTGGGAGGGGAGGTGGGGAAGATCATGCTAGCTCACATATTTCTTTCCCTACATATAATAAACAAAAAGTATAAATACATTTCTCTTTCTCTCTCTACATACTCACACACACACACACATATATACATATACATACATGCATATATATATATATATATATATATATATATATATATATATATATATATATATATATATATATATATATATATATATATACATATATATATATATGTGTATATATATATATATATATATGCACATACATATATATGTATACATGCATACACATATATACAAATGTACATACACATACATACAAATGTACATACACATACATACATATATATACATACATATATACAAATGTATACACATATATATATATACATACATATGTATGTATATATCACTGCAGAGATGCTCAAAATATCTGGCAGTGTTGGCTATAGCCTAGTCACCCGTATTACGAACCAGGTGATACACGAAGGAGTCATACCCAATGACTGGTGTAGCAGCATCATAGTCAACTGCTACAAAGGTAAAGGTGACGCTTTAGATACAAATAATTACAGAGGCATCAAGCTGTTAGATCAGGTTATGAAAGTTACAGAGAGGGTCATAGCCCAACTAATTAGGGAGCGAATCAATTTAGATGAGATGCAGTTTGGGTTTGTGCCAGGTAAAAGCACTACTGATGCCTTATTTCTAGTGAGACAGTTGCAGGAGAAATACCTAGCTAAGGATAAACCTCTGTACCTGGCTTTCGTTGACATGGAGAAAGCCTTTGACAGGGTCCCCCGATCCCTTATCTGGTGGTCAATGAGGAAACTTGGGATAGAAGAATGGTTAGTGAGAGCTGTGCGAGCCATGTACAGAGATGCTGCCAGTAAGGTGAGGGTTGGAAATGAGTACAGCAATGAATTCCGGGTAGAGGTAGGGGTCCACCAAGGTTCCGTCCTCAGCCCCCTCTTATTTATCATAGTCCTCCAGGCAATCACAGAGGAGTTCAAGACAGGTTGCCCCTGGGAGCTCCTCTATGCTGATGACCTTGCCCTAATTGCGGAGTCACTATCAGAACTAGAGGAGAAGTTTCAGGTGTGGAAGCAAGGTCTAGAATTGAAGGGCCTTAGAGTCAACCTAGCTAAAACCAAAATCCTAATAAGTAGGAAGGTAGATAAAACACAAACCCCTTCAGGTAGATGGCCCTGCTCAGTATGTAGAAAAGGAGTAGGTAGTAACTCTATAAGATGTACCCGGTGCAAGCTATGGACCCATAAGAGGTGCAGCAACATCAAAGGCAGGTTAACTAGCAAGTTAGTTTTTGTTTGTGGCAGATGTTCAGGTGCAATAAAGACTGTAAACAAACAGGAAACAACTTCTATCTCATTCCAGGGTGAAAAACTAGAGGTAGTCGATAGCTTCCGCTATCTGGGCGACCAAGTTAGTAGTGGGGGTGGGTGCGCTGAAAGTGTAGCTGCTAGAATAAGAATAGCCTAGGCAAAGTTTAGAGAGCTCTTACCCCTGCTGGCGACAAAGGGACTCTCACTCAGAGTAAAAGGCAGACTGTATGATGCATGCGTACGAACAACCATGCTACATGGCAGTGAAACATGGGCTGTAACTGCTGAGGACATACGTAAGCTCGCAAGGAATGAAGCCAGTATGCTCCGTTGGATGTGTAATGTCAATGTGAATACCCGTCAGAGTGTAAGTATCTTGAGAGAAAAGCTGAACATTAGAAGCATCAGTTGTGGCGTGCAAGAGAGACGATTGCGCTGGTATGGACATGTGGTGAGAATGGAGGAGGATAGCTGCGTGAAAAAGTGCCACACCCTAACAGTTGAGGGAACCCGTGGAAGAGGTAGGCCCAGGAAGACCTGGGCTGAGGTGGTGAGGCAAGACCTTCGTACATTGGGCCTCACCGAGGCGATGACTACTGACCGAGACCTTTGGAAATGTGCTGTGCGTGAGAAGACCCGGCAAGCCAAGTAAGATCGTTGCCAGTGCCCCTGGACTGGTTCTTGTGCGGGTGGCACATGAGATGCACCATTTTGAGCGTGGCCATTGCCAGTACCACCTGACTGACTCCTGTAGGATTTTCGAGCGAGATCGTTGCCAGCGCCCCTGGACTGGCTTGTGCGGGTGGCACATAAAAGACACCATTTCGAGCGTGGCCGTTTTCGTGCGGGTGACACGTAAAAGCACCCACTACACTCTCTGAGTGGTTGGCGTTAGGAAGGGCATCCAGCTGTAGAAACTCTGCCAAATCAGACTGGAGCCTGGTGTTGCCATCCGGTTTCACCAGCCCTCAGTCAAATCGTCCAACCCATGCTAGCATGGAAAGCGGACGTTAAACGATGATGATGATGATGATGATGTATGCATATATACAAATGTACACACACATACACACATCTAGTGGTTGGCGTTAGGAAGGGCATCCAGCTGTAGAAACTCTGCCAAATCAGATTGGAGGCTGGTGTTGCCATCTGGTTTCACCAGTCCTCAGTCAAATCGTCCAACCCATGCTAGCATGGAAAGCAGACGTTAAACGATGATGATGATGATGATGATATATATATATATATATATATATATATATAAATTTAAAGAATGGAGTAAACGCATGTTATAACTGCATACTTTTATTCCGACATATGTTTCAAAGAATTACAATTTATGCGATCCATAGGAATCGGCGATGTTAAAAATGTAAACTTCTCTGCAGGGAAATGTATGGGAACCAGCTTAAACGTAAAACATTGTCTTACGTTTAAGCTGGTTCCCATACATTTCCCTGAGGAGAAGTTTACATTTTTAACATCGCCGATTACTATGGATCGCATAAATTGTAATTCTTCGAAACATATGTCAGAATAAAAGTATGCAGTTATAACATGCGTTTACTCCATTCTTTAAATTTATAAATACTCAAATACCCAAAATATCAAGGAGTTTCTGTCTCACAAACAGGAGTTACACCACAGTTATTTTGTGATCTTTGCTACCCTGGTATCTATTAACCCATTTATTTTATCCGAATTATTCTTAATTAGGAGAAAATAAATACATATAATTATATATATATATATATATATATATATATATATATATATATCTCACAACCCCCAATCAAGTATCTTGTGTTGACCACTCACTACTTTCTTTCAGCTATCATTCATTAACAGTCTTTCACTCCCACACTAATTAACAAACCCCAACCCCAATAAAATCCTATATATAGAATCACAAAACCCCAAATTCTCAGATCTGCTTGACAATGAATGCAAGTAAGTTCTCCAAAGAAGTTAACAAGAATTTTTAAAAAAAAATTCTCCACACCCAAGTTAACAAAGAACTTACTAGATCTCTGAACTAAAATTTATATTATTAAAAAATTAAAAAACAATAAATTAAACTGATTAGAACTACCAGTGAAGTCATTCTTTTTCTTTTTTCAAATATATATATATATATATATATATATATATATATATATATATATATATATATATATATATATATATATATATATATATATATCATGCCAAGGACATATCCTTTAAGGGATGTTTGCATCCTAGTTCTCTGGTTTATACCAGTGTTTAGTGAAAACTAAACACTTTGCATTGATGTGTATATATATGTATATATATAGACATTGGTTTCATACCTCCACCAGTCTAGAAACCTTGAGCCACTTGTCACTTGTCCAGTCATTACTCTTGTTCCAACACCACTGGTCTGGCACTAACCACTATGTCAAATCTTTTGTTCCCAGAACATCAGCCCTCTAGAATCTCCTCCAAGCTTATTTCTTTCCAGCAAGTGTTTAACTGCATCAGTGTAAACAGAACACTAATGGCACCAGCTATTAATGTTCTATTTACCAGTCTTGGAGAACTTACAGTCGTCATGGACACTACCTCTTTCTCTAAACTCAACAAGTAAATACATACGTACATATGTGTGTGTGTGTGTGTAATGAAGTGAAAAATGAACTGAGAGAAAAGCAGAATAGAAGAGGAATTAGATAATAGTGAATATGAGAGAGAGAGAAAACTGCTGATACAGGCATATAATCCAGACTGATAGAAGTATAAGGGATGAGAATATTAAGTGTTTGAAATAGACAGACCTTATGGAAGAATAAAACCTTGAAAGATATGGGGTGAAGTGGTGAAGAATAACCTTAAGATGTTGAATCTCACAAAGGAGGTGACAAAGAACCAGTGATGATTGGTGACACACAATGCTAAGCAAGATGTTTGTTAAGTGTTTGTTCCCTCATCATCATTTAACACCCATTTTTCCTGCTGACATGGGTTGGACAGCTTGATAGGAACTGACAAGGCCAGGGGCTGCACCAAATTTTATAGTCTGTTTTGGTGTGGTTTCTACTTTACAGAGTGCACTGGGTGCTTTTTATGTGGCACTACCGCAGTGCTTTGTTAGTGGCATCAGCAGCCACGCCAATGCATTTTATGTGGCACTTTGATTTTAGAATACCAGTTCTGTTGTGGTGGATGGGTCTTCTCAAGCACAACAATGCACCACATATCTTAGTTCTGTCATCCTCCTTCAGCGTTTTGAGATCAGCCTTCAGTACTTCATGCTATGTCTTCCTAGGTCTCCCTCTTTCACGACTTCCCTCCACTCTAAGTAATCAGCACTTAATCATGCAACTGTTCCCATCCATCTGCATCACGTGACCAAAGCAGTACAGTATCCTCTCTTACATACTACTTATAATTCCTCTTATGCCTTTTCTCTCAATATGCAAGTGCGCTATTGCACATGTACACTGACATTGCACACCCAGCTGAGCATACCATCGTTGTTCTTCCCTAGTCTTTACATGTTCTCTGCATTCAGAGCTCAAGTTTCACTACCATATTGTACTGCCATTTGTACACATGCATCATACAATCTTCTTTTCACTTTGAGAGAGAGAGAGAGAGAGAGACCTTTGGTTGCCAACAGAAATAAAAGCTCTCTGAACTTTTTCCATCCTATTCTTATTCTAGCCATTATACTTTCCATACAACCTCCTCCACAGCTAATTAGGTAACTTAGGTAGTAGAAGTATATATATATATATATATATATATATATATATATATATATGTAGATAGATAGATAGATAACAAATAGGGATTAAATGAATCAAACAAAGCTTGCAATAAGCTTTCTGCCTGGTGTTTAGCTGCCAAGAAAGACAAGAAAGAAAGTGCTTGAGACTAGGGTGTAAGATTAATGTTACTGTTCTGAAAATCCAGGAATCTTAATGGTGGATAGTGTATAATAATGAAAAAGAAGTGAAATAATAGAAGAAATATTTATTCCATTTGTTGACTGCTGTTTCATAATACACACACACACACACACACACACATACGCACATACATATACAGATGTTCCTTGTTTTACAAGGTGGATTGGCTCTGTGAGTTACCATGTGAAGTGAAATCACGTAATAAGATGTAGATACATTTATAACGATACTATTATGTAAAAAGAACAAAACAAACAAAACCTGAACAATTATTTATTCAAATGGCACTAATAATTAATTAACATGTATGTCTGCACATGAGTGTATGACCAGCTCCATATTCTATTGAAAATATTACACCATTTTTCCATTGTTTCAATGATATATCTACATATGCATGATGTGCATCTTATATTTATGAATATCCAGAGTTTATATTGGCTTTGATTTATTCATTCTTTCTTTTAAGTCTTCTAACAGTTGCTTCATTTATATTAAACTGTTAGGGGGATGAAAGGCTAGACAAACATAATGTGTTAGTCGTCAGAGTTTGGTCTCTTTAACTCATGTTGTCTAGTCTGAAAGAAATTTATGGCATCCAAACACTGATGTGTACAAGGGTTAGCATTGTATTTACTCATTGGTATTCCTACACACCACACACACATATATACATACATGTGTGTGTGTGTGAACCCTCACCTGCTTCTGAGAGTGTAATAATGTAATATTTCCTGAGTAATTTGAACACTAACAACACAAAGGCTGGACATGATTTCATGGAAAATTGCAAACAAATAACACAGACTTATATGATGGGGATACTCATTTACATCTAGCACAGGATGTCAAGATAAGGTGTCATGAACATACTCATGCATACACAGACACACACACAAACTTACACATGCATATTCTTACACCCATTTATGCATGCATGCACACAGACACATACACACACACACAAGGCTTTAATCATCTTGGGCTGTAGTTGATGATAATTGTCCAGGGTGATGTCATCATCATCACCATCGTCATCATCACCACCACTTTATTCCCCTTTTCCTCCATAATTACTTGTGTTAGACAGGTCTTCTTTAGCCCAATGTCTCACCACTAGTTGCTGACCCTTGCAAAGATTATATCAAATGTGTGCTTCCATCTTCAAGATGGTAAAATGTGACTATTTCTTGTGGGTTAAGTGACCATATAAAGGCTCCTCCATTGGTTAGTTAATATTTCTAATGTGAGAGTATGTGTGTGTGTGAGAGAGAGAGAGAGAGAGAGGGGGGGAGAGGGAAAGAGAGTGAGTGTGTGTGTGCGCATGTATCCATTTGTGTAAAAGGACATTTTTATAACTTTACTTTAAGGCTAGCTTTAGGTTAAAAATCTAAATAAGGGATGCTCTCTGCTCAAGACGATTACAACGGAAGTTTTATTTTCCTTTGGAGTTATATCAAGCATAGACTAGCTGAGTAATGTGTTCCATCATTCAGATGATTACGTGAATACTTATGCACAAAAGATTGATTATTTATGATACTGTGTAGTATTATACATAATTAATCACTTTTTTGTTGTCAATGCAACACACCTCTCTTTTCACAATGGAACCTTTATACAACACACAGTCTGAGTTACTGCAGTATAGTAATTCTTGTGATTTAATATTCACAAGAATTAATACTACCAAGTTGTCAAGATTGGTGCTGGGTTGTGGACCAAAAGATCTAGTCCTCATTTCCCATCACCAATGAACACCAGGCCAGGAGACTTCATAATCAAATGGCTCAGTCAACCTAGCAATAAGTAGCTATCATGAATAGAAATAGACACATCTTATCACTCAAAGCAGCAGGAGCACTGTGTAATTGATGAGTGGCTCATTATCTTACAACTGCACAGCAAAATTCAATCCCTGAACGAGTTCTATTTCAAGAGAGGCTTGCTTCTCTAGACTAACTTACTCCAAATGAAAAATGTAATATTTTATGTGATATTTAAGTGTAGATCTAACACATATCTTGGTTTGGCTCGTTTGAAACCAACCTGCTTGAGACTGTCCTTGGTTCTGTGAAACAAACTCCCTATTTTAAATTGATCTAAATTTAAACCTTCCATCAAAATTTCATATTAATTTATGTTCCAAACACCAGCTTAATGGTGCCAAAGTTATTTTAGAAAATTCTTTGTTATTTTCAAAATTAACAGAAACAAAGGTAGTGAATTTCAACAGACATATAGTAATAAAGGGTTAAAATTTGGGTTCTTTTGGTAAAGCCTAATCTATTGCAAGCATTTGGATTAGATCTCTGGCTCGAGGACATCTTCTCACCAGTCACAGAGAGTTAGCAAAAGACCATAGCCACATGCTACCCACCATCTCAATGGATTAAGCCATTAAAACTATGATAATAAAATTTTTAAGTGATACTTTTATAACAGGAGGAAGAAGATGTGAACTCACAGTTCTTGTAACATACATAATTGAACTTAACGTAGAATGCCTATAAAACTAAAATACACACACACATATATGTACATTCATGCATGCACACATACATACCTAACCAGTGAGGCGTGGTATGATCTATATAAGCTATATCTAAATTATTGACTCTGGCTGGTTATAAATTTCCATCGCATCACATTTATTGGAGAATAATTGTAGATCAATGGAATTAGGCTTTTAGTTTCAAACCTTTGTCTCTGTTAATAAATTTAATTTGAAACTGGTGCCTATCGGCTTATATACATATGAAATTGGAACACACTAATACAAATATGCATAGCTGCACATAGGCAGATGGATATACATGTATACACACATGCATATCTTTAATACACTCAAGTATATACATATGTACCAACATAAATCTATACACTCAAATATATACATGCAAACACTAACACATACATCCAGATATTTGGAAGCATATTTATGAGAACACAAGCACATGCATACACATATAAATACACACATGTATGTGTACACAAATATAAGTGGCAGTATTACAAAGGTATACGTTCACGAACACATGCAGAAGTAAATCTGCACACACACACACGTAAAGAGAAACACACAGTCATGTACATGATGGTGGTGATGATGATGGTGATGGTAATGACTATGACAATGACACCCCCATACAGCACCTCTGCAAAACAACAGCTGTTACATCACACCTATTCGTTAAATTGACGAACTGTGTTTCATGGTTTTGCTTGATCAGAGCTAACCTTGAGGCTACACAACAGCTACCACCACAGCAAAAAGCACAGCAACAACAACAATTACAATTGTATCACAGTGAAATTTGCCTTCTTTGTTTATGTATTTATTTCAAATCCTATTTCTACTGTTCTTAAGATGACACCTCTTTACTTCACACTTCAATCACAAATGCTCTCCTAAAAGACTTCACTTGGGAATTTTATGCATTTATGTTTAATTCTCTTAAACCAACTTGATCATCTGCTCACTTCTGTTGCACTACATTCTCGAAGGAGCCTTTAAGGAGCTACCTGATTTGCTAGAAACAGCAGTCAAAACTTCTCCAGATCATGTTACAGTCTTAAGACTGAATAATGTAGTCTTATATATACAAAAAAATTGGGATAGTCATGATGGGTTACACTATATTTTATCATAGATTTGCTCTATCAGGACTGATCTGGGACTACTACTAATACCATTGTTATGTCTCAAGCTACTGCTATCTAGCACCTTTGGATGATCTCTACTCAACCGCTACACAACTGCTACTCAACCGCTACACAACTGCTACTCAACCGCTACACAACTGCTACTCAACACACCTACCACGGCCAGACTATCTCTATTTATATGTCTTGGGAGATCCTACTTCTTCAACTGGGGGCGTCGACACAACAACTATACAGACACTTAACCTGCAAAAAATAACACAGCCAAATATCTCCCTCAAATTTCACTGTACCATCTCAGAAGAGTAAGGAGTAACATTTATTTAGTCACAGATAATGCAAAAAGATGATATAGTCATGACTGGAAAACTTTGGTCATTAATGCTACTCAGTTAGGTTTCCCCCAGGGCTAAACAACAATAACACCCCCCCCCCCCAAATTCTTGTCAGTTGTTATACTTTTTTTGCTATTTCACAGTAACATAATCTGTATCAATTTAAACTTTTCTTTAAAAAAAACCCCAGTTCAACCCTTTAGCATTTAAACCAGTCACATCCAGTGCAAATATTCCCCTGTTTTATGATCAAACTGACTACACCTGGCCTCTCAAAACTACCCTACAATGTCATTCTAAAAATATTTTATCACATTACTGAAACCTTCAAGATAATGCAGGATTAATTCAAAATGATGTGAATAAATAAACATTATATTTGATAAAGTAACTTGAATGCTAAAAGATTAAATTTTATAAAGGAAAGCGTACAAACTTTGACCCCTCACTACAAACTTTGACCCCCTCACTACAAACTTTGACCCCTCTCTGACTTAACACTCTGTCACATATTGGTCATCTATAACAGGGGTTTTCAAACTGTGGTCCGCGGACCACAGGGGGTCCGCAAGGACAAGACAGGGGATCCGTGGACAGCAAATACTTTTTATGGGCAATTTGATTTTATATATGTTTTTTAATCGAAATCTTTTAATTGACAATAAACCTATTTGTTAAATACTGTTAAATAAATAAATGTAAAAATATATGTTATTTTAAGCAAATATTTATGTATAAATAAAGCCTGAAATATAAAGGGGTCCGCAAGTCAAAAAGTTTGAAAACCCCTGATCTATAACATCCATTTAATGTAACACAACACCATGCCACATACAAAATATCTTGGTCAGTCATAATAAAAAGCTCAACCATCACAAATTGTGATTTGGATATGACACATCTACCACATGATTTTCTATAAAAGTTTATTCTGTAACATACATGTCTAACTGAACTGAAATAATAACAAACTTCCTTTAAGAAATAAGAAAACTGTCTCCACCACTCCTTTTTCTCTATCCATACCCTACAAACATGTACTTTCTTTCTATCCTTCTCTATCCTCTATTCCAACACACTTCTTCACTCTGCCTATATCACACATGATTTTTCATTTACATTAGGAAGGGCATCCAGCTGTAGAAACTCTGCCAGATCAGATTGGAGCCTGGTGCAGCCTTCTGGCTTGCCAGTCCGCAGTCAAATTGTCCAACCCATGCTAGCATGGAAAGCGGACGTTAAACAATGATGATGATGATGATGATTACTTCAAAAGCTATATAAAGTTTAAGAAAGATCAAAATAAATCAGTCTGGTGACAGCTAGAAAGTAAAAACTGCAAAATCACTGTCAAATGTACATCTCTCTCTCTCTCTCTCTCTCTCACACACACACACACACACACTGAGGTAATGACTCGAGTTCAAAAATTTCAGTTCTGCAATATCTTGCAGAACAACTTGCACAAGTACTTTGTTCATAATAATCAAATGTGTGTTTGCAGTATATTAGCTCACTCCCTCCAACAAGTCAACATTGCTTGTACAGGTGCATAGTTTTCCACATATAATATGTCAAAATGACTGCAGAGCAACATGGAATGAAGGGTTTTGCTCAAGAACACAATGCACCACCTGGTCTAAGAATCGAACCCATGATCTTGTAATCACGAGTGCAACACCCTAACCACTAGGATATGCATGCTCACATATATACATAAATAAATATATGCATCTATGTATCTATGGATGGACACACATACATATATACATACATATCAAGATATCACTTAGACATAGTGATACTTATAACCAGGAATTAGAACTTTCTGTGAATATGCTTCAGAATAAAGCATTGTCCTTTCTTATATAAACTTGCACTTCATTTTAGAAGCTCTGAGGAAGCTACAAAGGGATGCACAAGAACCCAGCTCTGAGTGCACTGCATCTTATAGCAGAAACAACTGTAAGCTAATGAAGTTGATTACATAATTCCTGTACACATGTCATTTATTTAATTTCTCTCTCTCTCTCTCTCTCTCTCTCTCTCTCTCTCACACACACACACACAAACATTCATTTATATATACATGAATTTCAGAAAGCTATGTCCCATGAGCACTCAGCTCTGAGTGCAATATTTCTCAAAGCAGAAACAGCAGTAAGCTAATGAAAGTGATTATAAAACATCTCTTCTTTTGCCATTAGTTAACATGCACATACATGAGCATACACACACACACACACACGTAGCAGTACATAGTATTGCCTGGGGATATAGGAAGTGTCAGAAAATGTCACACAGTATAATATAATCTAATCCTTGAAGATGTAACTCTAGGCAAAATTTCAAATATACTGATGCAAAACAGTGGCCTACATTTTGAAAGATAGATATCTACATGCATAATACTTACATATATACATGCATAGACATACATGTGTGTGTGTGTGTGTGTGTGTCTGTATGTGTGTGTGCAGATGTGCTCATCATCATGGTAAGGCTCCAGTCTGTTTTAGCTTGGTTTCTACAGCTGGATACCCTTCGTAACACCAATTACTCCACAGAATGTACTTGGTGCTGCTTACATATCTCTGGTACGGGTACGTTTTATGTGCCACTGGCATGGATACCTTTGACATGTCACTGGCACAGGTGCCTTTTATGTGTCACTGTGTCATGTACATACATACACATATTATACATATGATGGGCTTCTTAGAGTTTCCCTCTACCAAATCCTGTTACAAGGCTTTGGTCATCCCAGAGCTATAGTAGGTGACACTTGCTCAAGGTGTCACACAATGGGACTGAACTCAAAACAATGTGGTTGGGAAGCAAACTTTTAAACCACATAAAAAAAAAACGTCGCCCTTTCAAAGCCTAGCCAGGCTCATGGGCCTGGTTTCCCGGTTTCTACGGCGTATGTGTTTCCCCCCAGCTGGACGGGACGCCAGTCCATTGCAGCATTACTCAAGAAACAGGAAGAAAGAGTGAGAGAAAGTTGGGGCGAATGAGTACAACAGGGGTCGCCACCACCCCCTGCTGGAGCCTCATGGAGCTTAGGATGTTTTGCTCAATAAACACACACAACGCCCGGTCTGGGAATCGAAACCGCGACCCTCCGACTGCGAGTCCGCTGCCCTAACCACTGGGCCATTGCGCCTCCACTTTAAACCACATAGCCACACCTATATTCTAAAGTTTCCAACCAAGGTGGGTCAGCAAAGACACTGGCATGCACACCAAATAAGTCTGATTTGTTCGTCCAAGAATATTATGAGACATTAAAGAACACAAATATAGGATTCCATAAGAATGTTATGAATAGTGTTGGTGCCATAAAAAAGCACTCAGTGCTTACTGTGAAGTGGTTGGTTTTAGGAAGAGCATCCTGCTGTGGAAACCATGTCAAAATTGAGACACTGGAGCAGGGGCTTTCAAACTTTTTGACTTGCGGACCCCTTTATATTTCAGGCTTTACCTTAGGGACCGACCCCCCAATAAATGCTTATGAAATTTATACATAAATATTTGCTTAAAATAACATATATATTTTTACATTTATTTATTTAACAGTATTTAACAAATAGGTTTATTGTCAATTAAAAGATTTCGATTAAAAAACATATATATAATCAAATTGCCCATAAGAAGTATTTGCTGTCCACGAACCCCCTGTCTTGTCCTTGCGGACCCCCTGTGGTCCGCGGACAACAGTTTGAAAACTCCTGCACTGGAGCATGTTGTGGTCCTTCAACCAGTAGGATCTTGTTGAAGTGGCCAACCCATATTAATATGGAAAGTAGGAGTAAAATGTTGATGGTGATGATGATGAGAGATAGACAGACAAATAGATAGATAGATAGACAAACAGACAGACAATACATATATACTCTGTCCCACCCAAGAAAGCATGGAAAAGTACACATCAAAATACTGCCAAAACAAAAAAAGCATACACATAATATACACATGCACACACACACACATGTATATATACACACACAAATACATTTCTGTGTGTGTGTATAAGGGAGAGAGAGAGAAGAGAGAGAGAGAGAGAGAGAGAGAGAGAGAAAGAGAGAGAGAGAGAAAGAGAGAGAGAGAAAGAGAGAGAGAGAGAGAGAGAGAGAGAGAGAGAGAGAGAGAGAAAGAGAGAGAGAGAGAAAGAGAGAGAGAAAGAGAGAGAGAGAGAGAGAGAGAGAGAGAGAGAGAGAGAGAGAGAGAGAGAGAGTGTGTGTGTGAGTATCTGTACAGCTCAAGATTGGCTGAATTATTAATATTTTCATCAGAACAGGAAACAGAGTGACAGACAATTACAGACAGATAGTCAAAGCAAGAAAGAGACAGACAGACAGAGATGAGACAAAATGAAGTAGTATATGTGTGTGTGTGTGTGGGGGTAAAAAAATGGAATGTAGGAAAGAGAGAGATCAAACAATGTTTTTCCATAAAATAATTATATATGCTGTATGTAATATGTATGTGGATGTGCACATGCTCTAAGTGATGTTGATATATATTTTTAATGTAAGTAAATTACTTTGAGGCAGTCGTTCATCACATTTTTCATTCCCCGACTCTTTACCTACCACTTAGGCTAATGCAAGATACCTATACATATGTATGCACATGTGTGTGTGTGCATGTATGTGTAAGTAATGCCTTCCACTAGCCAACCAATATCTTATGTGTAAAAATTTAGTAGATGGAAACTGTATAGAAGCCTGTCATTTGTGTACCTGTATTTCCATATACTTTCACATTCACACTGTTTTAAAGAAAGCATTTATGCTTGTTTATGTAAAAACCAGTGGAATTAAAATTCCTTACTTGAAAAACAAGAGATGGTTGGCAAAAATAAGGGGCATTGGGCTATGAAGTATTGCCTCAATGAGTCTCATTCAATCAATGCCAGCATCGTAAAAGTGGACATGAAGATTAAAATGTTGATGAGGTAGATGATACACAACACACACACACACACGTGTGTTGAAGATATGTCTGTGTGTGTACATAAGTATTATAGAAATTTAATTAAATTATGTATACATACACATATACACACAGATATATAGATGTGTGTGCGCATGTATATATATATATATATATATATATATATATATAAACGTCTAGTTAGAATAGAGGCAGCTGACGAAGGATTAATTCCAAGTGGCTATCTGTTTTCCTATGTGTTCGTTCCGTGGTCTGTAGTTCATTGTTCTAACGTCCTGTACCCTGATACGCATCTATATACACATGTAGATGTAAGTATGTACATATATGGGTGTATACATGCATATATGTTCTTTGTATTATATATATATATATATATATACATCCTCATTGGGTCTTGAGCCTCATGGAGATGACGACATGTGACCAAGACTTTTGGCAATTTGCTGTGCTTGAGAAGACATGTCAATTGTAGTTGCGGCCAGTGCTGGTGATACGTGAAAGGCACCCACTACAATCTCTGGAATGGTTGGCATTAAGAAGGACATCTAGCTATGGAAACTAAGCCAAAACAGACTGTAGCTCTTTGACTTACCAGCCCCAGTTAAATCATCTTACCCATGTCAGCAAGGAAAACGGACACTAAATAATGAAAATGATGATGCATATATAAAATTATAAGCTCATACTCTAAGCTTTCAAAAAAAAAAAAAAAAAAAAACAACACTAAGCAAGTCTGCTGCTACCTATACTATACCTTCTGCACACCTGAAGCTATGGAAGTGGTGATATTTTGTTGTTACAACTGTGGCACCCTCACTACCACAATGAATTGGTTGTTCACAGTATTTTGTAAAAGTTTCAAACCCTCAGTAACCAATGAAGATTATGAGTGACTGCATTTCAACAAGGGATGCAATTAGATGGAGAGTTGGAGCAGAGAACTGAACCTGCTCTTAAGTATACTACATCTGCCATGCAAATGAAACTACAGAAGTATGAATATTTCATTATTTCAGATAATACAGAATACTCCATCTTCTGCAAAGAGACTATTTGACTCTTAGTTGATTCTTAAGTTTTACTTGCTAGACACAGAAGCGAGACAAGTGAAAATTCTTTTCTATTATTTTGTATAATTTTTTAAAGTGAGAATGAGCTGCACACACATCAGACTCACTTTCTCATCACTGATAACATATAACTGAGTACAACCAGTTGCATGGTTGAAGTGACTAAACTGGCAAACCTATTAATTTTTGCTTAGTGAGTTTTTGGACACTTGCAAGACGAAAAACAAGTTCTGTAAAAGGGCAGGTGAATTCAAGGAAGTTAATGGCCCTCCAACAATGGGCACATATGCATATTAAATCTGTGTATAGCTGTGGCATAGCTTTGAAGTTGATGGCAGCAGCTGGCGCAGGTAACAACATACTGTCATGCAGCGCTAAATGCCTCAATGCAAGGGCAAGTATCCAGAATGATGTTTTATGATCTGGAACCATATCTAATTAGAAGGCACTGCAAGGTCTGGAAACCCCTGCTGCCACATTGGTAATTTACTGCATTCTCAATATATATACATACATATGTGTGCGTGTGTAGTTACAGTGCTGCCCATACCCTTCAGACCCACAAATCTATACAGGGTTATGCAGCAGACTCAAATGTGCTTTCCCCCATAAAATCATCGACCCAGAGTGGATGGCCCCTCTAGATATACTACTGATATATATAAGGAAAATGTTTTTACTACATAGTCCCTAGAATGTCTACAGACTAAACAAAATACTTTCAGTTCTGTATTCTTTGTAACCCAACCCTGTTACTGTGAACAGGTAACCCCCAGGACTTTTCTGAATTACTATAGAAGTATGTGTTTGTGTGTCTGTATAATTATATTAGCATTTTACTTTGCTCATTTACTAAGCATATAATTATAACTATATAAGCTTTTTTTGAAAATTGCTATATAATACACTAAACCATTAAAACACTTTATCAATTTTTGTAGCAAAATTCATTATTAAATTATGTTAATTTATTTGCAAATATAATTGAAAAAACTCCCCATTCCAAATGTATATTTAATTACGTTGACTTTTAATTATAACAGTCTGAAATTACACATTCATTTTCTCCTCCCCTTTGAATATATTAATTCAAAAGAGAGTTGTGGGATTGACATAAATGGTTTATAACATTGTTCCACTACCTCCGTCTTTGGGGTGTGTGTTGGGGTTGTTTTGTAGCTTTGGTAAAGAAATAAGCCTGATATTGCAAACTAAGAACATTAAACACTACCGTTTAATTTGCCGTTTAGCGACAGCTACTGACTGATACACTAAAGTAGCTAAAAAAGAAACAGGTTCTGCTACATATTTTTGCTAGGTAAATTTTAACAGCAGTTCTATAAAGAGCAGTGGGTTTAAAGCACGGAATATAGTGTTTTATGAAATAATAACAGAAAATGAGAGGTAGAATATAATAGAGTTGACGAAATATCATTGTAGCAACATCCACTGAGTACACTCCCATGTTGGTAGGAAGAACAGCAAGACTCAGTTGTACAATTTTTAACTAAAGAACTCATTTTACGAATTTCCCTTAATTCGTAAAATGAGTTTTGATGTGTCGGCTAGAGAATTTATTTTTAAAAAATGGGTGAAAGACATGATTTCATTTACAACCTTGTAACACACTTAACATTTCTTCGAAATGTCAAAACACACCTCTCTCTCTCTCTCTTTCTCTGCGACACACAAACTTGTCTTCGACGCAGTCTGTCACTAGTATCCTACGATAATTTTTTTTTGTGTTTTCACTACTATTCCTTTTTTTTTTTTTTTTTTTTGCAAAATAATTCAACCTATGCTAAAATGATGTAGAAATGGAAATAAGTACAAACAACATTTAAAAAAAAAAATCTTTTTTTTAAGGCTGCGACCTTTGATATGAAATATTCAAATAAATATAATAAATTTATTAAGTTACAAAAATATTAAAAAGAAAACAGAAAAGTTAGTTTCTAACTGTTAAAGAGAAACATCAAATTATTTTAAATGAAATGTGAATTTTAAGAAAAAAAAATTATGAAACGGTAATCATTAGAAAAAAATATAAGAAATCTTGATTGCAATATTTGAAGGAATAATAAACTGGTCTATTTCAAAAACAAAATCCAAATTCAAGACATAAAATATAATTTTTTTTCAGTTCTTTATGTATATATAAACGTTTTGGTGTAAATTTTCTTCTCGTCAATGTTATTGTTGCTGTTGTTAATTATCTTAAATTACTTTAATATTTTGATCATTAATGCATGATATAAATATATATATATATCCCATATGTATATAATTTATCATAGGAGAAAATTAGGAAAGAAAACTAACTTAAAATATGCATATGAACAAGAATGTTATCTACAGGAATAATGCTAACGACAGTCGTCACAAGCAATGTAAATAAAATGAACATTCCATCGTCGTAGCCAAAGACCACCTAGTGATGGGTCAAAGGGAGATAATAAATGACAACCCTACTAAGAGTCACGATGAAAAACTAGTAGTCATGTCAAATATAGAAATATCTTTTCAAATATATTAAAACAAAATGACAACAATAACTTCGAGATAACGAAGGAGAGCCTCTCAACGCAGTCATTCGACAGTCTAGAAATAGCAGCTAAATCACACTCTGTCGTCTTAAAAAAAAAAAGGAAGGACACATTTCCAAATTTAATCTGATATATAGAAAGATAGAATGGTCACAACTAGAATACTTGAATGATTTTCTTTCTAACTCTGGTACCACACTTTTGAAGAGATGGGAAGACGACTACGTCGACCTTTCAGTGTTCAGCACGTACTTATTTTATCGATTCCAAAAGGATGAAAGGCAAAGTCAACCTCGGCGGAATTTGAACTCAGAATGGAAAGCCGAAAGAAATGTCACTAAGCATTTTGTTCGGTGCGGTAACGATTCTGCTGGCTCGCCACCTCAGAATGCTTTAGTAATCCTTTCTGCTATAGGCACAAGGCCTGAAATTTTGGGGTTGGAGACAAGTCGATAACATCGACTCCAGTGTTTAGCTGGTATTTTTATCGACTCCGAAAGGATGAAAAGCAAAGTTAACTTCGGCAGAATTTGAACTCAGAAAGAATGCTTTAATTATAAAAACATGATACTATTTCACTTTCTGTCTAACCTATGGTTACAAAATCCACAATCTAATGTTTTACTTTCAAAGCTTAGCTTCCGTTAACTCGTCCAAAATCCACGAATGCTCGTTAAAGCCGGTTAATTTACATTGGCTTTGATAGCATTAAGAATTTGGAGTGACCAGTATTCACTTTAGTAAAACACTAAGTATATTGAACCAGCGAGGAAGCTCCTACGTGGTTACTAGATATGCTAGAAATGGAAGCCATGCTTTCCTAAAATCAAAGTCTGTTGTCTTAGAAAGGGAAGACGTGTAGCTTCGTGGTTAGGTTGTTGCACCCGCAATCGCAAGATCGTTGTTTGAAGCAAAACCCCTTCATTTCACGTTACTCCAATCCACTCAGTGGTAAATGAGTAACCCTGCGACTGACTGCCGTCCCATTTTGTGTAATGTTTTGATCTCGGTCACTCATAACGCCATGGAAACCGGGTTAATTGGACGTATGAGTCCTAACACTCGAGTACCATTGTTTCTTTTTTTTTTACTGTCTTAGAAAAGGTGAGGGCCCGCTAAGGATACGCTGGATACTGTAGTCCTAGATAAACTATACACAAAACAAAGGGAACGGCTAGAATTCCTTTGATCATAGCTCTATTCAGGATTAATCTGGGGCTAAATAATGTACCACAATCGTTTATCTCATTTCCAGTCGAGGAAATAACTAGAAATAATGTCCCAGTCCAGAGAAAGAACACATACTATAAAGCAGAGGTTTTCAAATTTTTGGGGCCACCGTCCCCTTCATGGCCACATAATACCCTCAACGCCCCACCCCCATTTTTTTATGTATAAGTAAATATTTTATATTTTACTAATTTATATATATACTATGAATCATTTGATATTTAATATAATATATAATTTGTATACAATACTATGATAATATAAATTCATAGCGTCCCTCAATCCACTGCCTTCCTCCCAATGCCTCCTTTTTCTCTACCTCCGACCATCCACTTAGACACCAGCGCCCACCTGGACCCTCTCAACGCCCACCGGAAGGTGGTAGCACCCACTTTGAGAACCCATGCTATAAAAGATGAACTCAATATCCACGATCCAATAAATACATACGTTGTAATCCTTAAAGTTATTAAGTTGAGTTCTCTTCTACTGTGTTTATTCGACATGAAAGAAGCAGCAATCAAATCTCTCTCAAATCACATCTTCTCCCTTCTAGCCTTCATCCGTTTTTATTTCTGCTAGCTTTTATCGAACTGTCCGATTAAGGTTAACTAGCCGAAACTTCGAAGTCACCTTCACCACTGTTGTAAAATTATAATAAATATGTACTCTACAAAAAGTATTGAGTAATCCTTCAGTTTAATGTAAAATTGTTGTCATTTTAATAACACTATAAAAACAAACATCATAAATATAATATAATGTAATATAATGTAATATAATATAATAACCATATATATATAATAACCGCACACACACACACACATGGTTTGAGATTATCTGTAAGAGTGGGGCAGTCACAACTAGAAAGCCTTTGATAATAAGTCTATCTACTCGATCAGGCCTGATATCAAGTTCTCAACAAACCTCATTCATTTTAAAAACAGAAGTGATGAATAGATTACCCAACGTAAATCAAGTCTGAGAGTTTCGTGGGAAACAATTATTATATTTTATGCGCAAACATCAAAAAGAATTGTGAGAAGTTTATTCTTCGTTTTCAAATAAATGTTTGATCTCCACACGAGAACAAATTATCAGCAAAATAATAAATCAGTCTCAAAGGGTTCGTATGTCTTATAGCTTTAAGCTTAATGTAAAACAAACTTCGATATATAACTTAGAATATTGATTTCTAACATTGGAACAAACCAGAAATTTTTGTGGGAGACTACAGTTGATTAAACTGACTTCAGTACTTGACTGATAATTATTTTATCGATCCCTACTTTAAAAAAAAGTAAAAAAGGAAGAAAAAGGGGAAAATCGATTTCGTGAGAAGTTGAACTCGTAACGCAATGAAGCGTAGCTAACTTATTCAATGCATTTTGTTTAGATCTTTACTGATTCTGTACCCTTATTTTATTGTTGTTCTTAAAATTTGATAACGTTGAGATTAATTGAAAATTATAATTAACTTTAGCTTATATAGTTTCATAAGTTCAATAAGGAGTCTCAGAATTTTATATATTATATTATGTTACGAAGCGCATGTCACTCCACAACCAAGAATTAAAAATGAATTGCAGATTTGGTTCACTGAATAACATTCATTTTTCATTTCATACAATTATATTAGTTTGATAACTTTTTCCTATATTACGTTACTATTTTGAAAAAACAAAAAATGCAAACGCAGGCTCTTTATGTTCTTAGTTAAGATCCTACCGAGGGCAACTTTACCTTTCATATATAATTGACAAATCCTTGCCGACAAAATTTCAGACTCCCTATTTTAGAAACAATTATCTGAGACAAAAACAAAAAGTAACTTTATATCAGGCATATTAGAAAATTGAGCAGTAGTTTTAGAAGGTAAGTTGGACTAGAGGGGACTACATTTGATCAAATCAACATAGGTATGGCTGTATGGTAAAGAAGCTTGCTTCTCAATCATAGCACTTTGCTCAAATCCCTTCTACCGTAGCCCCGGATTGACTCAATACCCAGTGAATGGAATTTGATAAAAAGAAATTGTGCAGAAGCTAATTTTTTTTTATCCTTAATAACTCTGTAACGTGACTGCACGGTTCGATAACGACGCATAAAACCGAAAACACATCACTGGAGGTTATTGTACTGAATCAAGAAGAATTTGATGTGATTTACTTTCTTGACTGAGAAAAGCAAAAGTAAACGAGGTAGGGTAATGAACATAAATTCTATGTAGTGCTTCATTGAAAAATCAGAAGTTCCAAATCACGAATCGCATTTTATTTTTCTTCAGATGCATCTTGATCTAATTCTCTCCTATAAAATGAAGTTCTTTTTTTTCTCTCCAAGTAACAATCAGGTTGGGAGAAATTGAGAGTAAACAAGAACTTCCGAACACACACACACACACACACACACACACACACACACACACACACACACACACACACACACACACACACACACACACACACACACACACCTAATTTCGCACCATTCTATAGATTTGGACGAAGGAGTCCCTGCATAGTCTAGTCGTTCCACCTGTTAGAAATAATAGTTAACTACGCCTGTATCAAAGTAAATAAAAATCAAAACCCCCGAACAAAACCAAGGGTAAATCAGATAATTTAGATATAAATATATTGTCTTAAAAAAGACGGAGTGGTCATAGCTGGAATGCTACGGATCATAGGACAGACTTGGGACTAAACAATTACAACTTGGGTTCGCCATCAGCAATAAAGATTCTCCTACATCAAACTGACCAATGTATCTATGAGAATTGAAAATTAAATATTATTCATACAAAAAAACAAACAACAAAATTTCATTTTGAGTTCCAGTTAAATTTGTTGGAATTTAGAAAAATTTGAATTTTCTTCTTTAATTTTTGCTGTCTTATTTTGTTTATCTGGAATCAAGATTGAAAAATAAGAAAAAATAAAAAAAGTTGTCTGTCCTGTCGAAAAAGAGTTGTGTCCCTTACCACTTGTAGCTTATGTCGACAGCTTTTTTTTTGTCTTCTTTTACATTTAGTGTTGTTGACGGTGAGAATGAGTAAAGAGGAGAACTAATAGTTATATAATAAATTGAAGACAAGCGTGAGGTTTCTTTTGTAATTCCTTTGTTTTAATAAAAAATATATCTTGAAAGCATACTGTCTCCTAACTTACGGCTAACTCGAATAACTTCAAAGAGAGAGGTTATCTTAACTAATAACAGGAAATGATAACAATCTAAGTGTTTCGGTCATTGGACTGTGGCCATGCAGGGGCACCGCCTTGGAAAGTCTTATTTGAACTAATCAATCTCAATACTTATTTTTAAAAAGCCTTGGACTTATTCTATCGGTCTCTTTTGCTAAACGGCCGAGTTACAGAAACGTAAACAAAACAATACCGGTTGTCAAATGGTGATGGAGAACAGACGCGCGCGCGCGCGCGTCGCATACACAACGAGCTTCTTTTAGGTTCTGTCTACCAAGTCCACTCACAAGGCTTTGCTCAGCGCATTGGGACAACTCATCACCGCCAACTCAGCACCACCGACCCAACGCCAGGACAACTCAACATCAGGACAACGCAAAACTCGGAAAATTGATTAATAAGCAATTTATTCGTTTTATAACATTATCAGAAATTTATAAAATTTATAATACATGGCTTGAATAAAAAAAACCCCCCAAAAAACAGATCTTTTAAAAGCACTGAATTAGTTCGAAGATTCCTATATTGGAAGACCAAATTGACGTGGAAATAGTAGAAGACCTTCCCTCTTCCTCCATGAAATGTAGAATGTTTACGAGAGGACGTCGCTCGGGGAAGACCGGATAAATAACCGTGATGAAGCAGCAAATCGAAGACTCCAAACAGCTCGGAATGTAGCACTCCACAATATGGATATTCATAAATGGGCTACACAGGGTGCAAAGAAACCGAGATGCATTTTTTGAGCAACTGATTGGAGGTCATCCCCAACCCTTACCCGAAGAAGTATATGAAGGCAGATGAATTGAATTCTGCGTATTGTTTCATCTTTTTCAGAACGATCTCCCACAGAATATTTGAAAGGAATTGCATAAAACTTTCAGTAAATTTCTCATTTAAGTTTTAGCCTTGTATTAAAAATGTATAGTTTCTCAATTACTTTTGTTCGAATTAAAAAAATTATGTCACGTATTAAATTAATCCTTTTATAAATTTCTGATAATGTTATAAAACGAATAAATTATTTATTAATCAATTTTCCTGGTGTAGGAGTTGAGTTGTCCTGCACCCTTTGGTCAGTCCAAAGCAAGATCGAAGACACTTGCCCAAGAATTGAACCCGGAACCATGTAGTTGGGAAGCAAACTTCTTACCACACAGCCATGTATGATCCGTAAAATTTCTCAACGAAATCGTCTACATTTATTTCAACTAAGTTTTAGGTTCACGTTTTTCTGGAGCGAGTTGTAAAAAGTTTTACGTTCAACTGAATTTATGAAAACGGGACTTAAATGTGAAAGGGGTAAAAGGTGGGAGAAAAAAACCCTACACAGATTGTTTTAAAGGATTTTATCTTTCTCATCTTAAATCTTATAGGGCTTCTAGCTTTGATGGTGGATGTCATCCCTAGTATACTTGCAAGGCTATATATATATATATATATATATATATATATATATATATATATATAGAGAGAGAGAGAGAGAGAGAGAGAGAGAGAGGATACGAGGAGTTTTCGCCAGGATGACTTAAACTAATAGGTATGCGTTCTGAGCGCTCAAATAGGTGGGCCACCAAAATTCCAGTTTGAACAGCAGTTGAAGTTGTAATTGCATGATTGTCTTGTTTAAACTGGCTGGACATAATGAACTACCACAAATATCATTCATTGATGAGGAACTTTCTTCCATTGACTAACTTACATCTCTCCGATGACGAGATACCCAACTTGCAGAGTCTTCGCTCGAAACGATGCCCCAAATAGCTGGGATATCCCAGGAAAAGCTGACAGTGACTAATTTTTTACTATTTTAAAAATATGTTTTACTACTTTTTATCATTCGTTATGTAGCTAAATTTAAATTGAATTAAATGAAATTAAATGTTCTGCCTAATTGTTTGCCTTTCCTCACTACTTATATTATAATGGGGGAGGCCGGTTTATGGGGTTACTTGAAAATATTTTGAAGAGGTCTTAGGCCAACAGGTTTGGGGTGTGACGATACGCCGTAAGGCCAAACCACTTATGGATGAGAAACCCAGGGTAACCCCATAAACCGGCCTCCCCCATTATAATATTAACTACTCTACATCTAAGAATGTGCTTCTTTTCCGGATTTAAGTTATTCCACAAACGATATGAGTGTGTGTGTATATATATATATATAAAGCAAGAAATAATATTTGTCTCTTCTAAGAGAAACAAAAGGGTTTATAGGACTGCAAAAGAAGTGCTCAAATATAAATGAGATAAAGATAAAGAAGCGTTGGTTATAGAACAAACATTAAATTTGGGTCAACGGCTTTACATACAACACCACCCCTCAGGCATTTAATCATATATAAAAATCCCCATGGTTCTCAAACACGTAAAAATAATACATATACATAAAATCACAGAAGGTAAAAGTATATAGTCGAATAAAATACAAATAGAACGGCCTATCAAAAATGTTAAATATAAATGGCTAAAAATTCAAAAACTGCCAAAAAATCCTAATAGACAAATATAAAATTAGTAAAGGTAAAAATAAAAATAAATATCCACCGACTAAAAAAGTTTTATCAGATGATCAAAATATAAAAGAAAAATAAAAAAAAAATTTTCTTATATATATTTGAAAAAATATTTGAAAAAACTCTTTTACTTCCCTCATACAAGTACATCCAAAGTTCATAAGTAAACAAACTTCCACAGGTCAAATTCACATACATCTTGAAAAAAGTCTTTTACTCCCTCCACACAAGTATGTCCAAAAGTTCATAATGAGCAGACTTCACAGGTCAAATTCAACATTCACATATATCTGTGGCCATTTCGGGGTCTCACCACCGCAGTTTATTTGCACTAAGGTGCAACACGGCGATGACCCCCTCATCAGGATAAACAGGAATTTGTATGAGGGAAGTAAAAGACTTTTTTCAAATATTTTTAAGAAAATATTTTAAAAAAATATTTTAATCATCTGATAAAACTTTTTTAGTCGGTGGATATTTATTTTTATTTTTACCTTTGCTAATTTTATATTTGTCTATTAGGTTTTTTTGGTAGTTTTTGAATTCTTAGCCGTTTATGTTTAACATTTTTGATAGGCCGTTCTTTTTGCATTTTATTCGATTATATACTTTTACCTTCTGTGATTTTATGTATATGTATCATTTTTGGGGACCATGGTGATTTTTATATGATTAAATGTTTGAGAGGTGATGTTGTATGTAAAGTCGTTGACTCAAATTTAATGTTTGTTCTATAACCAACGCTTCTTTATATATATACATATACATACATACATATATATATATGTATGTATGTATATTAGATAAAGATAGCTATGGCTGGTCTATGGGGTTACCCAGGGTTTCACGTCCATAAAGCGCTTAGTTTTACAGCCTCTCTTCAGACCCTAATGGCCGGTCTATGGGTAACCCCATAGACTGGTCATAACTATCTTTATCTAATTACTCTATAACTCAGAGTGTACTTCTCTTTCGGATTCAATATTTACTGACGAAATATATATATATATATATATATATATATATATATATATATATATATATATAATCAGCTGTCATATAATGGGAAGGATGTATGAATCTGGATATATATTTCCCTGCAGAACTGAACGCGAAAGTTTTTTTTTTTGCACGAGAGTTCCGGACCCCAGTAATGAACTCATTTGCATACACCCAATCAGAGCAGCGCCACATTTATCCTTTCCTCCTTTCTAGTCCGCACCGTGCATTCCTTACTCTTTCCCTCTCTTCTGGCAGACAGTAACCTTTTTGTCACTATCGGAAAAAAAAAATCGCTGTCACTACAAGTACTACCGTCTCTCTAACTACCTGTCAGGCAAACGAATAAATATATGTAAATAATATTTCTTACATCTTGGTGTTGATCCTTCAATGTTCACTGGTTACTCCGACGTTGGCACAATAATAAACTTGCCCATACTGAATTGCTGGAGTTATTTCATTTTCCCCAGAAAATGTTTTAAAAAAGTTATAGAGGTTTAAAATTTGATCATTTTCACCCAGTCAGGACACAGAACTTGGAAGCAGTCATTCTGTGAGTGACTGCACATTTTGTCGCCAACATCCTGAAAATGCTTACATTTTTTATGTTTCCGTGAATTTTTCACGGGTCAAGTTAGTTATAATAAATAGATCTATAATTTACTACTAATAATATAATAGTATTTAGCGAAATTTTTTAGTACTCACACATTTTCGTGACTATTTTTTTCTGATCTTTTCTGTTTGGTTGCCAGCGTCAGTTTTCTGTTCGAATTGATTTCATATTCAGTGTAATGATTACACTTTTATAGGCTAATTAATGGAGTAAAAGCAATTTTCGCTATAGATCAATAAATAAAGAGTTATGAGTAATAAAGTTTAAAAATTTTGGTAATTTTAACCAATCGTAAGCCACAGACGCATTCATGTTTTTCTCATTTGAATTAACATAAACATTTATTTACATGAAAGAAAATTACCGGAGAACTTTCGTGCTAAAAATAACAGCTAAATAAGATTTATTTACATGAAAGAAAATTACCGGAGACATAACACGTGTTGTTTACAATATTGACATGTGCTATTTTGTCACGCACAAGATAGCAGCTTCCAAATCCTGACATATATACGCATATATGAGTTTCCTGCCGTGGTTTAGGTTCATATGGGACCTTGGCTAGCAGGAGGTCAAGTTTTTTCTTGAAAACATCTTCCTCTTCTCTATGAAGATCCCTTTGACATGTCTTGCTTGGGATGCTCTACCAGGAGCTTGTGATTCACTGGCATGTCTCTCAGGGTCACTGAAGCACACAAGCCACTGATCCACAACAAGGACTGGACCTTGTGGTTTACTTGTCTGAAACGTAGTTTACTCATATCAAACATCAGTTATGCTAAACACATATGATCATTTTTCTTTTTCAATTTAGAAAAATCCCAAATAATTGAAGACTCTGCAGGAATAATGCAAGCAGATAGGTAATTTCAGAAGACTAACAGTCCAGAGAAGATGGAATGCCTTTAGGCGTTAGTGCAACTCCTAGGGTGCGACTATAGTGGCGGGGATGCAAAATGGCTGACGAGAAGAGAAGCGAGTAAATAAGGAGAGACTATGAGTTCAGGTGACATTAGGCCAGCTAGCTACTGTAAAGAGTAAAGACCCCACTTCGATCATAAATAACCATAGGATTGCACCTAGAAAGTTGCCCCCCGAGGCACAAGTCCAGGCAAGGTTGTTTATGGAAGACCAGCAGTCGCCCATGCATATCAGCCTCCCCTCTCCACACCACCGATGTTATCCAAAGGAAAGGCAAAAGTCGATACAGCTTGGCACCGGTGACGTCGCAACTCATTTCTACAGATAAAGTGAACTGGAGCAATGTAAAATAAAAGTGTCTTGCTCAAGAACGCAACATACAGCCCGGTCCGGGAATCGAACTCACTACCTCATGATTGTGAGGCGAATCCCTAACCACTGAGCCATGCGCTAGCCAGCCACTGTAGTAGAAGTAGAAAAGACAACTTGAGGAGACACTACGTTTTGGGATCGAAGATTGGAGTGTATGATGGGGAACTTTAACAATCACGACTATTATTTCAAATGCAGTTTAGGATGCCTATATGTGCAGCTGTAGCATTTCCCTCGAGCAGTATACTGTTGTGGGTTACAAATAGGCTTTGTAGAGGATTAGTAGTTATTGGAAATGAAGAAATGAAGAATGTTCTGGCTCTGATGAGGAAGACTAATCTTTGGAATGCTGTATTAACTTTACTGAGGGGGGCAACTTTCTAGGATTTACGAAAACAGCAGAGGAATCACCCTGATATCGTACCATATCATAAAAAACAAAAACAGGACTCAATGAGCAATGTAGTAATAACTATTCAAAATAATGGGATGGTCATGGCTAGAATGCCTTTGGCAGGAGAACTAATCGATTAGAACAAACCTGTAGTTAAGCAACAACAACAACAACAACAACTACAGCAGCAGCAGCAGTGCCGGATTTAGGCACAGGCTAAACGAGTATACAATGTACTGGCGCCGCTAATTCGACGTTCACTTATTTGACCTCTGACATCTTACTGTTTCTCTCGTTCCTCTGTTTAAGTGTATGAAAAGAGGGTAAATGTTTCTATCAATCATATTCAATAAATAAATTGTAATTTCTCTCTCTCTCTCTCTATCTCGCTCTCTCTCTCTCTCCCTCTCTCTTTCTGTGTATGTATATATTTCTGCACGCACGCGCACGCGTTTGCTTCCTGTACCAAAGAAGTACTGTCACCCAGTGTCCAGTCAACCGCGCTAAATCTCCAGCGTCCAATCAGCTGCAGCCAATCGCCTCACTCCGATCTAAATAAGCTACAACTTAAGGTCTCACACTAAGTTATATATGTTTTCAGCTTTGGTGGGGGCCAGCTAGTGTACTTTTTTTTAACAAGAAGCCTCCAAGCTTTATAGACCTTATGGCCTCACCGAGTCTATATTTGACAATGGATAAAAAAAAAAAAAGTAAACTCCCAGCATTTCCTGGTTCTCCAACCAATCATTTACGGAATAAGGCATCCAGTTATATTCTTCAACGGGATGGCGTCAATCCGTCCATTGATATCTTATCAAAACCAAAACTTAAGATATTTCCAGTCTTTGTCAAACAGATTTTTACTTTCTCACAAGGAAATAAAAAGAACCTAAAAACCCCCCACTAAAACATCACAATCGTTTTACTAATTTACTCATCCGTAGAAAAAGAGGGACAGAACCTATCAACGTTGAAAGCTGTGCCAAATCGGGTGAGATTGATGTAATTGACGATCGGTCTGAACAACTGTAGATTGATCGATGTCTGTAAGAAGTAGGGATGGGATGGGTGGGGGTAGAAAATGTGAACAGTTTGAGAGAATTTCAGAGAACCCTGCAGCTCTGGGAAGGAAATGATTGTGGATTGTGCACTGAACTACCCAAACCACCAGACAGCATCCATGGCGGAAACACCACCATCGCCACGAAAATCACTATGACCACACCACCACTGTCGTCGTCGTCGTCGTCAGCAACAACAAATAACTCATTCGTCACAGATAATGACCAGTTTCTGTCTCTAGTTTCTGGCATATGTTTTTTTTTTGTTCGGCATTATTACACAAATCTCTCTCTCTCTCTCTCTCTCTCTCTCTCTCTCTCTCTCTCTCTCTCTCTCTCTCTCTCTCTCTCTCTCTCTCTCCCTCTCAATGCAACAAGGCAAAAGAAAGAGAACTATGTGACCTCTCTTACGCATTCATATATAGTCGTTATACAAAGTTCTCTTTGCTATGATAATTAATAAAACGGCAAGAGTAACTATTATTAAAGCTACGAGGAACAATGGATTGGCAATATCGTTAGAATATCGGAAAAAGACCCCTTGTATTTGTTCTGGTTCTTAACGTTTAAATTCCGCCAAGGTCGATTTTACCTTTTATCCCCCAATAGTCGATAAAATGAAAAACAAGGTAAGAAAGTACAATCGACTAATCCTCACTTCCAAATTTCAGTTATTTTGTCTATGTTGGAGACAGTTGTTAGCTCTACTGGTTGCTATGGTCTTTGACCTATGACCAGAATTGTTCCCACAGCGACCATTCCGTCATTTCTTATATCTGTGACTACATTATCCCATATAACCTGGGTAGCAACATCTACGGTCTACTATACTGAAGCTAAGAAATACAGTAGTAAACAATCGGCAAGTTTTAAATCAAAGGATAAGAGAAGCAAAAATTGACGCGTGTTCAAAACCCTGGGATTTGAACTCCTGGTCATATGCTAATGTTAGAAACCAACACGCTTTGGTGTTGATTTCTAAAGACACGACCATGAGTTCAAATTCCGCCGAGGTTAACTTTGTCGTTTATCCTTCTGAAGCTAATGGTATCGACTAACTCCCTCGCTCCAAAATCGCTGGCTTTGAGCCTATATTGGTTTCATATTTTGGTCAGTAATTTCGGAGGAAAGAGCGAGTCGACATCGACCCCAATGCTCGACTGGTACTTATTTTATCGACCCCAAAAGGATGAAAGGCGAAGTCGAATTCGGTGGAATTTGAACTTAGAACGTGAAGACGAACGAAATGCTGCTAAGCATTTTACCCTGTGTGCTAACGAGTCTGCCAGCTCACCGGCTTCTTTTGAGCCTATATTAAAAACAACACACAACTATAACCTTTTCATTTTCGGAAGAGGAATTATCGATTAAATCAAGTTCTTGACTAGTTGGTGTTATGAGTTGATCGATTCCCAGGAAAAGAAACAACAAAGTCAAACTCGGTGGCATTTGAACTAAGAACTTAAAACGCTATAACTAAAATACATAAAATAGCATTTTTCAGCTGCTCGAATCATTCTGTCAGTCTGGTGCCTATAGAGGAAATTCATAAACTCAAACCTAGCAAGATTGGAGGATTCATAATGATAGAAGTACTAAATTAACGTGAAACAAAATAGGAGTGGCTGTGTGGTAAGTGGCTTGCTTACGAACCACATAGTTCCGGGTTCAGTCCTACTATAGCCTCGGGCCGACCAAAACCTTTTGAGTGGATTTGGTAGACAGAAACTGAAAGAAGCCCGTCGTATATATATATATATATATATATATATATATATATATATATATATATATATATGTGTGTGTGTGTGTGTGTGTATGTTTGTGTGTCTGTGTTTGTCGGCCCAACATCGCTTGACAACCAATGATGGTGTGTTTACGTCCCCGTAACTTAGCGGTTCGGCAAAAGAGACCGATAGAATAAGTACTAGGCTTACAAAGAATAAGTCCTTGGGTCGATTTGCTCGACTAAAAGCGGTGCTCCAGCATGGCCACAGTCAAATGACTGAAACAAGTAAAAGAATAAAAGAGGAGGTAATATTAACGCAGTCATTGCACATTATCTTTAGATCTTTACAGAGAGAGATGATCATTATTTATTGGGAATTCTGATATTTCAGTAGGTTACCTAGTTATATCTATGATATATCTATCAATATACATAATGATAAGTATATTATAATTACAACTATGATATTTTTAACAATTCTGCTTGTCACTCCGTTACTTAGCCAGTCCGTAACATTTCCACGTGATTAGTTGAAGGGGGAAGGGAGAGGAATGGGAGGGAGAGGAATGGGAGGGAGAGGTGGTGGTGAGGGAAATATGTAATTTTATTTGAACTGAATCTTATTCCTTAGCCCGTCCGTAACGCTTTCACGTGATTAGTTGAAGGGAAAGGCGAAGAGCAAAAGAAAAAGGAGATAGAAAAAGGGAGAGTGTTGTGTATTAAGTCTATAAAATTGTGCATAAAGTATATAAAGTGTGTATATATAAAGTGCATTAAGTAATCATCGTATTCCAATTTCCTTCACTTTTCAATGATTAGCAGATGAGTGACTCTTTTGAAACAGCCACAACAGAGGCTACGCTTTCAGTCTTTTTTTGGATAATGTTTCAGAAATAACCCAATAAGTTTGCCATTAATTCAGTGAAATATTCACGGGTCCTGCTAGTATCTATCAATATACATATTACATTTACATTTGTATTTATGCAGTTCCTATTGTAAATGGTGAAGTATATCGTCATTGTTTACGGATTCTCGACGAGTCCATCAATGAATCTCTGATAGTAAGATTGAAAAACCGTGCAGAACAAATATATCAACAAATTTCGTCCGTAGAATACGGACTTTTCGGCGTTTCTCGACATCATTAATTGATGTAGCTGGTGCACCTCATAAGTACACAACTCTGTCACACACACATAAATCTATCTATCTATCTATCTATCTATCTATCTATCTATCTAAGTATATGTGCGTTATATATATATATATATATATATATATATATATATATATATATATATATATATATTAATATATACACGCTAGTAGCGAACAGTGAGTATGTGTGCTCAACACCATATTAGTGGATAAATATTCCTTAATCATGGGTTAACAAGGCTACTATTGGTTTAATGTCAAGAGAAATCCCTGAAAAATTATCAAGATTGTACGTGGGAACTAGGTAGTCGTTTCCATCTTAGATGAAAATATACGAAGCGACACGAGACTATGAGATTTTAGGATAAATAAATATGCAGATCATTGACGAGCTAATGCAAGGGAGACAAAAATTAGAATTTTCTTGTGAGTTATCTCCCACAATCTGTACATTGGTCTCAAACCCCATATACTCTCGTGGAGTGTCGTGTATTCTCATCCAAGATAGAGACGAGTACTAACGTTTCCACGTGACAGGCTTGATGATTGTTGAAAGATTTCCCTCGGCATAAAACCGATTGTAGCCTTGTTAATACATACACACACACATATATATATAGTAGTAGTTGGCTGCGCCTCGTGTTTCCGAGCTTGCAATCCAGTTCATTTTCCTGGGTGTTTGAACTGTAGATGGCTCCGCAATCCGAGGTTTGTATGAAACGTACATTGTCGACAAAGGATAGAAGGGGCTGGTTTGGGAAGGAGAAGGCGCTACTTTCTCTCCCGTCTCTTGAGTTCAGCTCTTGCGACTCGGGCTTTCTCGAAGTCCGCAGAACCAGTGTGCGGGGTCGATGTTGGTGTATCGTTTAAATATCATCACAATTTCGACAGCAGAAGAAGCAGTGCCCATGTCCTTCGCAGAGCTTCGTAAACCAGTGAGATTAATGCTCCTATTGAATCTTCGCATGCCATCACCGGTGGGAAAAACATGAGCAGTGAGAGAACATCAGAGACGTGACGTTCTGGTCGGTGGGTAGGGATTAATGCGAATCTATACGGCTGAATACAAGGCTAATGAGAGGAAAATACAAAAGTGCTTTAGGAATGACCGAGTGGCGGTGGCATGAGCTCTAGCAGATCCAAGGAGTAAATGAAATTGTAATAACGGTAGATAAAGTAGACAGAGGAGTCGTCGCACCTAGAGCATGGCTGAGAATGAGTTTATTGTGAGTTCTTGGATGGTCCGCTTTTAGACGCAGTCTACGATGTCTGTGTGTGCAGTAACAGCAGCAACGGCGGAGGCAGCAGTAGCAGTGGCGGAGGCAGCAGCAGCAGCAGCGGTAGAAGCAGTAGTAGCAGTGGAGGAGACAACAGCAGCTTCTCCATTTCGGATGTGAGAACACTACTCTCCTATGAATCTCACGTAAGTTCATTGTTGAGAGCTGAAGAGCCTTCCAGTTCGTTGGGATGCAGTCCTAGCCGTATTAATGATGTTCTTTCTGTAGGAGAGATCCTTAGTGATAGTAGGGCCTAACATTGGGCGCGACTGTGAGAGATGTAGGTGCGTGCTGCTGATGCTTAGGGGTTAAGGTATAATGTCACTTTATTGAACTGAATAGCTTTTGTGTTTTGCATTTGAAAGAGAGAAGCTTGGCAAGACCCCATTTGGTACCGATCGACAGTCGATTAAATTGATCCTAGTACCTCATTGGTTCTTCAGTTTATCAGCTCTAGAATGATGAAAGGCAAAACTGAGCCCGGCGAAATTTGAACTAACAACGTAAAAAAGCCGAAACAAATACTGTAAGACTTTTTGTCCGACTCTACTGAATCGTCTAATCTACGTTCCTGTAACAATAGTCTGTAATTCAGGCACAAGGAAAGAGATTAATTGATAAACACCGACCCAATTACCTGATCGGTATTTAGTTTTATAACGTAAAAAGTCGCAATGCATTTCGTTCGGCTCTAATGATTCTGCCAACTCACTGATAATGAAGTAAACTCTAGGATCCGAAGAAACAAATTGTTGTTTGAATCGACAATTAATGAGAATAAACGGTATCAATCCTCTCTAATATATCGCTGGTGCTTATCGATGCATGCACGTATGCGTGCGAGTGTGTGTGTATATGTAAGTCTTTCCTTCTTTATATCTATTAGCATTCTTTCTCCTTTTGAAGGAACTTGTTTCTAAACGAAACAAAAGCTTCATCATTTGAATCTAGATAACAATAACAATGATTGTTACATATCGAACTTTAAATAAGTCTTGCATATTTTTACTGCTCCACTTATGACAGATTGTATCTGTAAAGTTCGCGTTAGTCTGTCTGTTTCCTTGCTCGAAAATCTTAGCTTCTCCAAGTTGTGGCTTAGGTATTTAGTAACATAACCTATTTCTATTTCGGAGTTACAAGAATGTAAACACACCAACATGGTTATCCAGCGTTAGTGGTGGTGGTGGGGGTCAGGCACAAACACACACACACGACGAGTTTCTTTCAGTTTCCGCCAATCACATTCATTCATAAGGCTTTGGTCGTCCCAGGGCTTATAGTAGAAAACACTTGAGCAAAGCGCTACGCAGTGAGACTGTACTTGGAACCATGTAGTTGGGAAGCAAACGTCTCATCACACAGCTGCAACTGCGCCTATAAACTCGAATCGAGTCACCATGCGGAAACCCGGGATTGAACGTTCTCCCAGCTGAGCTATTGTACTTACTGAATTTGATTCTTTCCATCACTTTGTTTTCCTTCTTTTGCTTAGTTGTCTTGGTATTAAGTGAAATGACGTCTAAATTGTTGTCCACGTGATATATAAATAGCCTCAATGAAATAGAGGAAGGAAAACGAAAGTGGAATTATGAAAACAGAAAGGAAAAGAAAGTGCGTTCATTATTGATGACCGGTTGTGATGGTTATGGCGGTGGTGGTGGTGGTAGGGGGGGGGGGGAGAGAGAGAAAAGGACGGAAATGACTAACTTAAATGAATAACTGAGTAAATAAATAAATGAAAATAATAAAATAAAATAAATAGATGACCATATGAATGAATCTACCTATCGACCTTACACCTATCTCATTTAACTCTTCTTCACACACACACACACTTCTTCACAGCATCCTACTTTCACTTTCTCTGTCTTCCTCCATTCTCTTTACCTTCATCTTCTATTTATAGCTCTGTCCCTTCCACCACTCTACTTCACACATACATACACATCAATTTCTCACAACCTATCTTTCTTTCTTTCTTTCTTTCTTTCTCACTCTCACACACACACTCTCTCTCTCTCTCTCTCTCTCTCTCTCTCTCTCTCTCTCTCTCTCTCTCTCTCTCTCTCCTCCTAAATCTTGGTTACTCTTTTAGCCTGGCTACACTGAAACATTATTGATTTCACTGCTTCAGTTATACCGAAAAACACCAGTCAACAATAGACAAATAATAATAACAATAATAATAATAATAATAATAATAATAATAATAATAATAATAATAATAATAATAATAATAATAACAAAAACTAATTAATGATCGTTTCTGAAAGATGGATTAGAAACAGCAAGAGCACAAGTCTCTTTAGTCGTTACTTACTTTCAATTCTATTTTGTTCAGTTAATCTTTTCTAGTGAAAACAGATTTTGTGTGTGTGCGTGTGTGTGTGTGTGTGTGATCATGTGTAAGAAGTGGTTGTTGTTGTTATTGTTGTTTAGGGACAAAATGAGAAATCCGAGGAAACTGGCGATGGCCTGTATCAGCAATGACCGTAAATGGTGAAGAGTTATTAGTTTCCAGACCATGCCATTCGTGTACTTGAGAAAGAGAGAGGGGGGAGGGAGGTGGAGAGACATGGGGAAGAGAGAGGGGAGAGAGAAGTGCTGTCGTTTTGACTGTAAGCTACTAAAATGGTTGAGTTTAGCCTCGGGTCAGGCTTCGACTGAGCACATGTGTGAATGATGAAAGACGTTCCAACTTTAATCACCTTGTTTCTGAATGTCTACGTAAGATTGCGTTACCTATGTGTCCTTCCTTTTTCTAGAAAGACAAAAGGTTGTGATCTAAGGGATATTTGGCTGTCATTTCTAGCAGAGTGAGAAACCACATACGGGTTCTCTCATAGCTTGTAGAGTATGATCACTGTAACCGTTGAAACTTTACTCGGATTACAATACCCTGCAAGATTTTTGGAAGAAATACAAATTATCCTCATTCTTAAGATTAAACATTAGCATAAATAGTAAGTCTAACTTCGAACTTGAAACTAGCAGTATAAATAAGGTGGTTATATAAAGTGTTAGTATATAATTATTTTGCTATGGCAAATTCAACTGACAATAAAATAATATTACATATCAAATAGGATTTTGAAGGAAGGAATATTCAAAATACCATTCAATGCAGAAAGGGAACACAACGTTCTATAAACCTAATTGTCTTTCATACAAGTGATTGTGTATAACGAGTGCGCACATACAAATGAGTCTGTACGTTGTGTGCATTTATACAAGTGGATCTGTGATGTATACATCTATAAAAATGATAGCGAGTGCGTATATCATTATCTGTTATCACGTGCTTATTTTATGAAAGTTAAGATGTGATGTAAGTAGTTCGTAGTAGAAAGTTCTTACTGTAGGAGCAGCAACTGCGAAAAATGTTTTGCTGTATTTAATTATATTAATTTTACTTTCGGAGTTCAGAAGTCGTGAGGGTTACTTTATTTATTTATTTTATATATTCTTGCTGGGTCTGGTAGAAAGAGATCGAGCTCGTGACTTTCACAGGCCTTCCATAACCGATAAGACTGATACCATTTATGTTCCTCTAGAACTATCGCGAGTCAACACCTGCGGAAAAGATACGAGCAGGTAGGGAAACTTAGAGAGGCGACATTCTAGAAGTGTCATCTCACATCTATAAAATAAGTATTCGTCAATCCAATTTCCAGACGAGCAGCATTGTAGGATGGAAGGAGGAAGAAAAAAGAAAGGATGAAAGGACAGGATGTAGCATTTACTTAAACCCTTTGCTCCCTACGAAACATAAGCTGTCGACGACTTTTCTCCGCTGTTTTCATCTCTCGGGTGTCTTTTCAGCTTTGCCTATGAAGGACTTTCTCTCCCAGGTTTTGTTGGCTTTGAATTATCATTTATGCTTCTGTAAACTTTGCTGTTTTCTAGGTGTGTTGGCCCTCTGGGAAGAAGTGGTCCGTATTTGTCTGGCCTTCATCTTTTAACCTATCTAGCAGGGGGAGTGTTCTACTTGGAGTTTTCTCTGCTGGTGTAGCTCTCGGAGTCATTGAAGCACATAAGACACCATACCGCAAGAAGTACGGGACACTGTTGTAAAATGGGTGTAGTAATTAGTACAGAACTTTTTGAGGTGTTTGTTCACAATAAGGGTGATGAAAGAGCAGAGACGAATAGTCCGGAAAGCTTGAGTAGGAGTGTCATGAGCCTCCCTGTCATCTCTAAGTACCTCAGGCGGTAGAAAAGACAAACAGAAGAGACAGTACAATTGCAGACCAGACGTTGGAGCTAATGAATCAGGCTGCTCTTTTCAGCAAGCCGTGCAGAGCGTGTTCCATCCTTCCATGGGTCTATGTAAAAAGGACCCATCCTCTACTTGGGTTAATTCAATAAATCTACTTTCTCTTGCACAAATTCATGGCTTATGATGAATACAGCAATTGAAATTGAGCGGTGAAAGTACTTAAAGGTTCCAGCACAAGACATTTTGTCTCTGGTCAAGCTTTCTTCAGCTTTCGTCAAGTATAACTCCAATTCTTCCAAGTGTTATTGTTTTTGAATATTTGTTAAGGCATTGCCCCGCGCGCTCAACCCGAGACGTCGAAAGCAATAACAAAATTTTTTCTATCATCCTTGCAAATACACAATTTATTAACAAATTTTATTCAAAACATTCCATTTTGGGAATTTTATTTCAAAATTCTAAAAGCATCCGCAAGGAAAGTATGTATGTATGTATGTATGTATGTATGTATGTATGTATGTATGTATAGATAGATAGATAGATAGATAGTAATTATATATATATATAAATATATATATATATATATATATATATATATATATATA
>NC_142928.1:157267022-157282022 GCF_046866305.1 Octopus bimaculoides
TATCTATCTATCTATCTATCTATCTATCTATCTATAATGTGTGTGTGCCTTTATGTATGCATGTATGGATATATATAAATGTTAAATATATATAAATATATATATATATATATATATATATATATATATATATATATATATATATATATATATATATATATATATACATATATACATATATATATATAATACACATACATACTCTCTCTCACACACATACTTAGATAGCTAAGTGCATCTATATGTATATTCCATGCCGTTTTGTTGTGTTAGTTGATATTGTTAATAGTTTTAAAGTTTCGTTAAAATAAATGCATGCAACAGTGTTTGATATTTGGAAATTTTCTTTAAAAGACGGAAAGGAAATGCAACCACGTGACATTTTCTTTTAAGTATATTCATTATTTTTTTTTTTTTAAATGTATTTCGATCATATTTTCCAACTAGGTGAACAATCAGCCTCTTTGAATTAGTGTAAAAGTGGTTGAGTATTCTGTAGATATGTGTGTCCTTAACCAAGTTCTCAGGCGGAAATCAGCATGACACAATATACCAAGACTGGATCTTTGAATTACAGGTATAACGCATCCGACGGGCTTTCATGTAGTTTCCGTCTACCCAGTTTCATCAGATTCACTCATGAAGTATGTGTCAACCTGAGACTCTCAACTATTGGCATTCCATCGGTTGCGACGACGAGGGTTCCAGTTGACCCATTCAACGAAACAACCTGCTCGTGAAATTAATGTGTAAGTGGCTGATACTCCACAGACCCTTAAAATAGCTCTTAAGTAGATTCAGTGTGTCTCAGAATGTGACAAAGTTGACAGGTACTACCCATTTTTGCCAGCTGAGTTGTCTGCAGCAAAGCGAAATAAAGTGTCTTGCTCAAGGACATAACGTACCGTTAGGAATAGAACTCACGACCTTATGATCGCGAGCTGAATGCCCTAACCACTTAGCCCCACGACAACACCTAGCTAGAGACTACAGTAAAAAACACTTGCCTGTGGGATCGAACCAAAGACCTTGCGATTGAAAAGCGAACATCTGTACCATTTGGCAATACGACGTCTATCTCTAATGTATATTTACATCTAAAAGATTTGATGGATTGATAACATCTGCAGAATGTGAGAGGAAATGTTTTGCAGTATCTAGTTATAGCCCTTTGCGTTCTATGTTCAAATCCCACCGATTTTAACTTTTCCTTTACACACTTACAAGATCGAAGAAGTTAAGTACCGATGTCATTCTTATCAACAAAATTCTAAATTTGTGGCACTGTGCCAATGTGAGAAATCTATAAATGCAAAAGTATATTGGATGAATAAATAGAATAGAGGACAAGAATTGTCTCTTGAACTTTTTAGTAGACGTTCATTTATCAGGTTGTATAGACAACTCTGTCCGATTTTTAATATTTATTTAAGAGTAAGGCGGTGAGCTGGCAGAAACGTTAGCACGCCGGGCGAAATGCTTAGCGGTATTTTGCCTGTCTTTACGTTCTGTGTTCAAATTCCGTCGAGACCAACTTTGCCTTTCATCCTTTCGGGGTCGATAAATTAAGTACCAGTTGCGTACTGGAGTTGATCTAATCGACTGCCCCACCCCCACCAAATTTTGGGCCTTGTGCCTATAGTAGAAAAGAATATTTATTTAAGAGTAGAAACATATTCAATACTGTAAATAATATCCTATAATTTCTATCTCAGTTATTTGAAAGTTTTTGAATGCCTAATTTGAAAACGCCTTGCGTTTTGAATTAAAGAATACATTTAAATCATTTTTTTTACGACTTCCCTGTCGTTAAAATGTTGTCTCTAACATTTCGTCATCCAATTCGGTAGGATATCCTGATTTATTCTCATCAAGCAAACTGAAATTGTCACGTCTGAATTTTTCAAATCGCCTTCTGCAAGTTCTTTCATTCACTGCATCTTGATGATAAGCATTTTGAACATTTTTGGTTGCTTCGCTTTCATTATAACTTAGATGAAACGCTTAAACCATAGTGTGACAAATATGCTCTTTGGTTGGTTCCATGCTGTGTTGTTCATGAGAAAATTAACATACAATACGTAATTAAGGCGATGCTCCAGCATGGCCGCAGTCAAAATTACTGAATCAAGTAAAAAAGTAAAAGAAATACTAGCATTTGCTTTAAAGGAACTCTTCATGAAATGACTGTGCACCTACGAATGCTACCGATATTTATTGCTTAACCCTGCCCCCCCCCCCCCCAAAAAAAAGCAGGTCCTAACTTTTCAACAGGTTTAAATTCGTAATCAGACAAAGCTTTCGTTGCAACCTGATTCATTTTAAGTTCAAATCTTGCCGACGTTTATTTTTCTTTTATCCTTCCAGGGTCAATAAAATAAGTACTGAGGTCAATATAATCGAAGATATACTCTCACCACGAATTTGTGGATAGATTGCGTGACAGACACACCTACAAATAGATAGATAGATTCATGTAGTTGTTTAGCTCTAGGTCAATCTTGATCAATTCTAACTATGACGACCCGTTTTTTTTTTATGAAGCTAGAGGTCATCTACATCGACGACAAATTATGAAGTGAAGGTAGTGAAGCTAGATAAGTCTTTATGCTGTAATGGTGGAGAGAGAGAAATTTGATGGCATGTGAAAGTTGAAATTCGTCTCCTCCTTCCCCTCTTTTTCTGTTTTAGTTAGTTTCAATGTGTCAGGTCCCTCTTCTCCGCTTGCCATACGAACTTACGCAAACTTACGAAGTTCCTCGCAATCAATAAACCATCCAACCAATCAATCAATTAACAAATAAATCAGTTAATCAACCAACCAATCAGTCTGTTTGTCTGTCTGTACATACTTTCTTCAGGCAAAGAAAGCGACTACCGAAGTTGCACTTCGCAAATTTCTTGGCTGGTCTGTTCTGAAAGCGAAACAGTAAAATTACGCAAGAGTTTTCTAACATGTAATGCTTAGAGTTTTAGTGTTCTAAATACCGACTATGGAGCTTCGTTTCTTTGTAAGAGTCATGCTCCTTTCTTGTTAGAAGAAATCAAATAATCAAAAAGTCAAATAGGCGCAGGCGTGGCTCTGTGGTAAGTAACTTGCTTACCAATCACATGGTTCCGGGTTCAGTCCCACTGCATGGCACCTTGGGCAAGTGTCTTCTACTATAGCTTCGTGCCGACCAAAGCCTTGTGAGAGAATTTGGTAGACGGAAACTGAAAGAAGCCCGTCGTATATATGTGTATATATATATATATATATATATATATATATATATATATATATATATATATGTGTGTGTGTGTGTGTGTGTGTGCGTGTGTGTGTGTGTTTGTCTCCTCACCATCCGATGTTGATGTGTTTACGTCCTCGTAGCTCAACTGTTCGGCAAAAGAGACTGATAGAATAAGTACTAGGCTTACAAAGAATAAGTCTTAGGGCCGATTTGTTCGACTGTTATCGCTTGATTGTTCTCTTAAAGATGAGCCGCACAGATGTGGCTTTTCAGTGCTGCCAGGGACCAACAGCGGGTGTTCAGAGATTCTACCACTCACGTCAATACACACCCTTAATCCGTCATAGAAATTTTCATTTTGCTTTTCTTGGCTATAGCCAGCCATAGTATGCAACACACAATAGAGGTGTTAAAAATCAAGTGATGCCTGTATCTGAAGCTTTTTAAAATAAGGAAAGGCCATGCTTAGGTCTAATCCCATCCTCTAAGCAAAATTAACTCGTCTGCAAACGAAGTCTCGGGCGTCACACCAGATTTTTCATTCTAGAAAGATATCTAAGCAAAGGCTATGGGTTCTTTTACTCCCAGCGTTGTCTCTACTGAGTTCATCCATCCTTAGACAGGTCTAGGTGTCCAACAAAAGCCATCCGCTTTACCAAGCAGGTTTTGTAGGGTTCTCGGTTTAGTCACCGACGGCCCTATCATTTGACAGGTTGTACATACATACATACATACGTACGTACAAGCACACACATTCATGCATACATGTACACATACATACCTCAGAGAAGACCTGGATGGAAAGCACTCAGCATAAAAAAAGACCATACATGGGTATGTTGCCCGGAAGCTTGAAGAAGACAGTAGAATTGACACGAAGAGCAGCCTCTATTGGACACAAGGCCACTACATTACACTTTGAAGGCTATACGTTTGCAATCCAGGTACAGGAGATTTCCACAAAGTACCTGGTGAACAAGAGAGACAGTGACGCTCTTGTAATCCCAAGGTGCAACCGCATGTGTAGGCTATGTCATGTTTCTGTGGCAGACATTACGCATGTGATTAGCAATTGTCCTAAAATGTCGTCACGGTACTACTTCCTTATGAGGCACGATGTTGTTACTAAAACAATTTGCAATGCCATCCGCAAAAAAGACTGTCCTGAAATAAACTTAGAAAATCCCTCTGTTATGGATTACATTCACAAACACCAACCCAAGGAATACTGGTGGAATATTCTCATCAAAACTTCTGTCAAATGTAAGCATAACAGACCGGATATTGTAGTTGTATGCTGTCAACTTAATGTGACAGTCCCCTGAAGGGAATAATACTACTGTTGGTTAAACTTATGAAGCTGCACCGCTTCCTGTCGGCTTTGACACATTTCCTGTGTCCTTATGTTTACAAGGGGGAGACAAGCACCTCCCCCCCTGTAAACATAAGGACACAGGAAATGTGTCAAGGCCGACAGGAAGCGGTGCGGCTTCCTTGATCTAACTAACAGTAGTATTATTCCCTTCAGGGGACTGTCACATTAAGTTGACAGCATACAACTACTTCATCGTATGACTACTGCATAAATCGCTCTGAGAGATTTAGAAATGTATTATTTCTAGACCGGATATTGTTATTTGGGACAGAGGGCAAAAGTATGTACCATCATAGAGGTTAGATGCCCTGCTGATATAAATATCTCTTTGAAAATCAAAGAAAAGGAGGATATCTATGGACAACTGCTTCGAAACCTCCAGCTTCTGTATCCAGACTATGAATTCATATTCATACCAATAATTATTGGAGCAATAAGTTTTGTTAGTATAAACTGGGATTTTCAGAAAGAGGAATTGACCGGCTGATTCGTACATTACAAGTCCAATCTGTAAGTGGAACATTGAAAATATGCAAGATTTTTCTCAAGTTCCAAATGTGAATTTGTCTGTGTTAACTACATCCCAAAGATGGAGCCTCGTATCTTTGTTGGAAACCGGCTCCCTCCTCAGTGGAAGATTTATGATAATGAAAAAAAAAGAAGGAAAAACATACATACAAGCATACATATATACATACACATATACATACATACATACATACATACATAAGTACGTACATACATACATAAGTACGTACATACATACAAACACGCAAAACCGTATTCCGTACTTCATTCAGGCTTTTCTTTCCTTTCATTAAATCTGATGATTGTTCTATCACAAACTATATGCTGTACACAAGAAAGTGAAAGAAGGTCTAAGGGACAGTAGCTAAATACAACGACTAGAACACAATAATATTTTACTCTACTCCAAGGCGGCGAGCTGGCAGAATCGTTAGCACGCCGGGTAAAATGCATGGCGGCATTTCGTCCGTCTTTATGTTCTGCTTTTAAATCCCGCTGAGGTCGACCTTGCCTTTTATCCTTTCGGGGACGATAAAATAAGTACCAGTTGAGCACTGAGATCAATGTAATCAACTTATCTCCTTCCCCCAAATTGTTGACCTTGTGCCAAAATTTGAAACCAACGTTTTGATCTAATCTGTAGACTGAATACTACGTAATGGTGATGAGTTGGCAGATTTGTTAAAGCGTCGGATAAAATGTTTTGTGGTATTCAATCTGGTTTCCTGCGCACTGAGTTCAAATCCTTCCGAGGCCGACTTTTCCTTTCTTCCTTTCAGGGTTGATAAATAACATAATTAGGTAAGTGCTACGGTTGTTACCCACTCCTCTCTTTGTCTCTCTCTCCCTCATCCCCATCCTGCTCTCGAAATCGGTTGCGTCCAAAGGACCCAAAAAGGAATATTCACATCGCGGCCCCATTGACCCTTTTACCACCATTTTCTGGGATCAATAAGAAAGAAGGATTTTCATCTTGATAGCTCTTGCAGCGTAAAAACCTGTATGTGTGCATATGTGTGTGTGTGTGTGTGTGTGTGTGTGTGTGTGTGCGCGCGCACGCGCTCTTGTGCACTTGCGTATATGTATTCGTAGATAGATAAATAGGTATTGTAGTTAAACTAGAAATCAATATTTATGTAAAGAAAAACAAAACAAAGCAAAACAAACCCAAATCAACAGCAGCAGCAACATCAAAAATAAACGACATTAATCAATCAATGAAAGCCATGTTACACAAGAAAATATTGTTATGTAAATAAACGAGCAGAAATATAAGTACAATAATGAGGTAAGAATGCTTCAGTGAAGATGGCTGAGTAGTCGCTTAGTAGACGCCTAAGAGAGACTTGTTGGTCGATAAAGAGAGCACAACGGTGACCACTGAAAATGGATACACGCAAGCGAGTGTGTAACCAGTTATCCACTGAATTGACTGTTCCTAACCAGCGTGGAGTACAAAAATAGAATCTTTTCTACTCTAGGCACAAGGCCCGAAATTTTTGGGAAGAGAACCAGTCGATTGGATCGACCCCAGTACGCAACTGGTAGTTAATTTATCGAAATATCGTAACGTTTCTTATTTCTTTATTGCCCACAAGGGGCTAAACATAGAGAAGACAAAGAGATTAAGTCGATTGCATCGACTCCAGTGAGTAAGTGGTACTTAATTTATCGACCCCGAAAGCATGAAAGGCAAAGTCGACCTCGGCGGAATTTGAACTCAGAACGTAACGGCAGACGAAATACCGAGAAGCATTTCGCCCGGCGTGCTAACGTTTCTGCCAGCTCGCCGCCTTAGTACGAAAGTAGCATGAAAGACATAGGTTATACTTGGTTGTAGATTTTTGTAGCTTAGTCACAGAGAAGCGAGGACAGTGTCGATATTTTGTCGGAAGATGGGATTCACACTCTCGTGTGGATCCATTTTCCATTTCTAGTAAGTGACTTCTTAGTCAACTTGGCAGAAACATCTTACCTCAACGTTTGTACTTACACTTAGGTTTATTTACATAGACATTGACCTACTCCGAATGTTTGCAGCAAAATGGACATCACTGAAAGCATCCGAGGCCAAGTGGTGGAGTTAAACGGGGCAACGGTTTAAGTCTTCTGCTAAGTGGTAGACTTAAATTTTACTTCTCAAATCGTTGCTTACAATGCTCTACATCAGTGTACGCTGAAAATCTAAGTAGTTAATTCTCTATCAGTCACGGGCAAACTACAACCTGCAGGACTTTCTGAATGGTACGCCAACGAAAAATTACCTTGGAGATTTTTAATTGTGCAGCCTGCTTCTCGAAAATTCTTGGCGTACCTGTTGTACCTGAACAAACTGACATAAAAAAGATATTCGATAACAGTGATTCTGAACTTTTTTTGCCCGGTGTGTAGAGATTTTGATTTCTAATTTCTTTACTAACCATATATTGCCTACATCTATCTTAATTTTATGTAAATACTTATTAATAAACTTTTTATAACATATTATTGCGGGAAGATATTTTTTTTGAAGTTATCAACAGTCATAAATTCGCCATAAATGTTCTCTAGTGTGAGGATAGCAACAGTTATTAACTGAATCTGTGGTTCAACTGAAAAGGTAACTGTTAACGGCTTAGATTTTCTCTTACGGCCATTTTTATTGTCTGTTGTTCAAAGTTAACTCTGCGTCAGCAGGTTTGTAATCGAAGACATTTGAGCGGTCATCATCCCGTCACGTTTTCCTTCAGAGATAAGAGTTTCTTGTATTACATTATCCAATGTGTTCTTTACTCGATGTTTCGCAGCGGGTCAGCCTTGATCAAGCAGAACTTAAATTTAAAGGTTCCAGACGTGATCAGTACGTCTTTTATTCGGATATAGTATACCTAGGACTGCATGAGCCTACAAGAAAGTAAGGTGTGATTTTAAAGAGATCTAGTTGCTATGTCCAGATTGAACGTCGAATTACAGGCTCTTTCTTAGGCTCGAAATAACTAGTTGAGCAGGGGATGTTTGAAGTCATGTTCACTTTATTCACATTGTCTATTTAGTCCAGTGGTCCCAAACCATTTTCTCACAGACCCCAAGGCAGGATTTTATTAACTAACAACAGATTTTTTCAATTCTTCATTGAAAAATCTCACTCAGTAAATGCATAATTACACATAGGTGTGGCTGTGTGGTAAAAAGCTTGCTTCCCAACCACATGGTTCTGGGTTCTGTCCCACTGCGTGGCACCTTGAGCAAGTGTCTTCTACTATAGCCTCGGGCCAACCAAAGCCTGGTGAGTGGATTTGATAGACGGAAACCGGAAGAAGCCCGTATATACCTATGTGTGTGTGTGTGTGTGTGTGTGTGTGTGTGTGTGTGTGTCTGTTCACCCATCACCGCTTGACAACTGGTGCTGTTGTGTTTACATCCTCGTAACTTAGGTTCAGTAAAACAAACCGATAGAATAAGTACTAGGCCTAAGAAATAAGTCCTGTAGTCGATTTGTTCCACTAAAATCCTTCGAGGCCGTGCTCCAGCATGGCCGCAGTCAAATGACTGAAACAAGCATAAGAATAAAAGAATACATTTTACACAGCTGAAGCCTTTCAATACTTCGAACAATTTTTCTGCGCCGGTAAAAGTGCTCACTTCACTTTCTGAGTTTAGTTCCTGTGAACTGATGTCATGAACTGTACTGTTGACTGTTAAGAAAATAGAGGGAGCACTATATATTTGATGAGTGATTTCTATGACTGTTGTGATGAGTTAACAATTCTTTTGTGGAAGCAACTTAGGAGTCTCTACATGTTAACTCAACCTGCTAGAAATAGCACCAAATCCCTTTCATATCAAATTCTACATCTATAATTGTGAGCGATGGAATTTATGTATGTATGCATGTATGTATGTATGTATGTTTATTATTGAGTGATAAAGCAATGCATGCCATCAAAGTGACACTGGGATAAAATATACGAAACCCATTATACTCATCATAGCTACCTGTCTGACAGTACACCAGGCACATGCATCACAACCATATGTGTGCAACATGGTGATCTCATATCAAGATAAACAGCGCATGACCTTGCAGGTGGGACCCAGTCAGAATCAGGTCGAGTAACCCATCCCGCTCAAAAGGTCCCTGAATAAGTGTTGTTTAAGGATGAACAAAACATCTGTTTCCAAAGGTGAATTATCCAAACCCCAAAGAATTTCTCTCAACACATGGCTATGAGGCTCCTCCACTACTTCTGCTCGTGATCAGAGATGTTCGTATACATGCATGTATGTATGTATGTATGTATGTATGTATGTATGTATATGTTAGCGCATGTCTTGTGTGTGTGTAGATAGGTGTGCGTATGTGTGTGTGGGTCTATAAACGAATGAAGAAAACACTCCTCACATAATGTGGATGCCAGATTTATTTAACAGGTTGAGTGAAATTAAAAGTTTATTTAAAAATTTTGTACACGTATATACACGCTTAACTCTTCAGATGTCAAGAATCAGTGAACATATCTCGACATCACTCCATCTTATATGTATATGCGCTCGTGTTTCTGTGTGCGTGAGTATATGTATGTAATATAATATAATATAATATAATATAATGTAATACAATAAATTATATTATAATATATATATAATATATAACTATATGCATATATCGTATGTGTATTTCGTGTGCAAGATTCTTGATGTGGATACGTGTGTTGAAATAAATGGAAGTGGAGAGACAAGTTACTGAAGAGATTGCAAGAGTGCAATGAAATAATTTAACAAAAAACTATATAAATTAATAAAGGACTGAACCAGTGCGTGTGTTTATTACCGGCATAATGCCTCTCCCAAGGTTTAATTATATGCATATATCCATACATATATGTACATACCTACATATATATGTATATATACATGCATATATGGGTACAGGACATAAAAAAACAAACATTAAACACAATGAGAAACGAAAACATAGAAAACGACCTTTTTTTTGAACAATGAAAAAAAAACAAAAAAACAAAAACAGAGAAACGAGACATGCAACATAAAGAGTATACTCCTTCGTCAGTTGTTCCTGTTTCATTTGCTCCGTGTTTCGAAGTCGTGTATTGTCCTTGCCTTCGAAACGCGGAGTAGATGAAACAGGGTCAACTGACGAAGGGGCATACTCTTTATGTTGCATGTCTCGTTTCTCTGTTTGTTTTTTTTCATTGCTCGAAAAAAAGTTCGTTTTCTATGTTTTCGTTTCTCGTTGTGTTTAATGTTTTTTTAATGTCCTGTACCCATATATGCATGTATATATACATATATATGTAGGTGTGTACATATATGTATGGATATATGCATATATTTATATATCATTAACATCATTATATGATCGAACGCCACGCATCCTTTTCCAAGTATATATATATATATATATATTTAGATATCTTCCCTTCTAGTTTTAAGTATTTGAAATCTTCCGTAAGGAAAGAGCTAGTTTTTAAAACAAAAATACAAACCTCCATTGTCGGAATGTAGGTAACAAAGACAAATTGACATTTTGAATTTGAGAAAAACCTTGCATATTTTTTCTGTTCCGCTTACAGATTGTATCTGTAATGAACAAGTTATATGGTTGTTTTCTTTTTCTGAAAATCCTAGCTTATCCAGATTGTCACTTAGGCAATTACTCACAAAACCAAGTGCATCAATTATTATCGGTATAAATGTGAATCTATAATCTGGATATGAAGCTGAAGGCTTCGAACCAGTTGTCCGTTGTTCTCCTCTTTCGTTTTTGATATTCGAAGAGATGCGTATATATGTATATATATATGTAGGTACAAATATGTATATGGGCATGCACGCGTGTATATATATATATATATATATATATATATATATATATATATATATATATATATATATATATATATATATATATATATATATATAAATATATATATATATATATATATATATATATATATATATATATATATATATAAAGAGGGCGGGAGAGAGACAGAGAGAGAAACAAAGAGAAGGAGAGGGTGAGAGAGAGAAGGAGAAAGAGATCAATGGAATTTAGATACAATTGAGAGATAGAGTGAAAGAAGAGGGTGATAAAGGGAGTGGTGGAGGAGTGTCACAGAAATAGAGAAACAGGTGGGTAGGATGAGTAAAAGAAAGATACAGAAGAGAGAATACCAAAGGAAAGAGGGAAAATATTGGTTACTTTGTAATCTTGACTACTTCCCTTATCCGCTAGAAAGTAGTTATGAGAAGCAGTGAAGAGTAGGAAGAGAGAGAGAGAGAGAGAGAGAGAGAGAGAGAGAGAGAGAGAGAGAGAGAGAGAGAGAGAGAGAGAGAGAGAGAGAGAGAGAGATATGAAAGGAGGGGGGAGAGTGTAAAAGTATAAAAGGAGTGGACGGAGCGAATGATGTAGAAAATATGAGAACTGGAGTAGGATGAAAAAAATATGAAAACGCTAGGTTATGCCAAACTAATTAGGTAAGAGATGAACAATGATAGGAAGGGAAGGGCTAATTATAGAAAACGAGAGATGTTTAATGATAACATGTTTAATGCAGGAAACATTAAAAAATTAACTGGAAATAATTATGTGACGATGAAAGAGAAATGCATTTCAATCAATGACTTAATATTATAGTAATTTTTCAGGCAAATACGGGAGATAACTCCGGTCAGTTTTCGGCGCATAGCTTATTTGTCGAAGTCCTGATGCTAACACTAAGTAAATGAATTCTTTCTACTATACTTACAAGGCCTAAAATTTGGGGTAATGTGCTATTTTGTTCTATCGGTCTCAAGAGTAAGCAAAGTCAACCTCGGCATCATTTGAACTCAGAACGTAAAACCTGAAGAAAAGCCGGCATAGCATTTTTGCTTAATGCGCTAACGATTCTGTCAGCTTACCCTCTTAATATCTAGTAAACACATATATAAGAAATAACAACCAAATATCTCGCAAATTTATCGACTCCGAAAGGATGAAAGGCCAATTTGCCTTTCATCCTTTCGGAGTCGATAAATTAAGTACCAGTTGAGTGCTTGGGGTTGATCTAATCGACTTAACCCCCTCCCCCAAAATTTGATGCCTTGTGCCTATAAATAGAAAGGATTATTATTATTATTATTATTATTATTATTATTATTATTAAGGCAGAATCGTTAGCCCGCCGGACGAAATGTTATATATATATATATATATATATATATATATATATATATATATATATATATATATATATATATATATATATATATATATGTAGGCGTGGCTTTGTGCTAAAAAGCTTGCTTCTCAACCACATGGTTCCAGGTTCAGTTCCACAGTGTCTTCTACTCTAACCTCGGGCCGACAAAAGCCTTGTGAGTGGATTTGGTAGACGGAAACTGAAAGAAGCCCGTCGTATATATGTGTGTATATATATATGTATATGTGTGTGTGTCTGTGTGTCTGTGTTTGCCCCCCCCCCCCAGCATTGCTTGACAACCGATGCTGGTGTGTTTATGTCCCCGTCACTTAGCGGTTCGGCAAAAGAGACCGATAGAATAAGTACTAGGCTTACAAAGAATAAGTCCCGGGGTCGATTTGCTCGACTAAAGGCGGTGCTCCAGCATGGCCGCAGTCAAATGACTGAAACAAATAAAAGAAAAGATAAAAAAGATATATATATATATATATATATATATATATATATATATATATATATACATATATATATATGTATGTATGTATGCGTGTGTGTCTTTGTGTTTGTTCCGCCATCACCACTTGACAACCGGTGTTGGTGTGCTTACAACCCTGTAACTTAGCGGTTCGGCAAAACAGACCGACAGAATAAGTGCTTAGGTCGATTCATTCGACTAAAGCTTCTCAAGGCGGTGCTCCAGCATGGCTGCAGTCAAATGACTGAAATAAGTAAAAGAATAAAAGAATGTGTGTGTGTGTGTGTGTGTGTGTGTGCGTGAGTGTGTGTATGTGTGAGAATGTGTGTGTTGTGTATGTGCCTGTCCCCGCCCCGTCGCTTGACAACGGGTGTTGGCTTGTTTACGTCACGGTAACTTAGCGGTTTTCTCGCGTAGAAATTGACTGTGCCGCAGAAGGGAGCATGGTTGAATATCTTGCAATAGAAGCTGCAGAATGAAGTATGGACGTGGGTAACCATTCAGCAGACAATAGAGATGGCAATTATGTTATTGGGGAATAATCTTTCCATCTATTTACGCAAGGGAGACTGACGAGGAGGACATTACAAACGAAATTTATTTAATAATAATAATAATAATAATAATAATAATAATAATGATGATGATGGACTCTCCTGTTGAAGACGACGAATGAACATTCACCTTTTGGGAGTGGTCAAATAGAATCAGAATGAGATGGATGAAAGTTGACGTATACATATTTTGTAATGTCTTTTCTGAAAATATTACAACATAAAGGAGGGCGACGAGCTGGCAGAATCGCTAGTATGCTGGGCAAAATATTTAGTCCGTTGCTACGTTCTGAGTTCAAGTTCCACCGATGTCGACTTCGCTTTTCATCCTTTCGGGGTCGTTAAAATAAATACCAGTTGTGCACCGAGGCCGATGTAATCTACTTACTCTTGCCCCGAAATTTACAGCCTTCAGTCAAAATTTGAAACCAATACTCTTTTACCTGTTTCAGTCATTTGACTGTGGCCATGCTGGAGCACCGCCTTTAGTCGAGCAAATCGACCCCAGGACTTATTCTTTGTAAGCCTAGCACTTATTCTATCGGACTCTTTTTGCCGAACCACTAGGTTACGGGGACGTAAACACACCAGCATCGGTTGTCAAGCGATGTTGGGGGGGATAAACACAAACACACACACACAATATATATATATATATATATATATATATATATATATATATATATATATATATATATATATATATATATATATATATATATATATATATATATATATATATATATATATATATATATATATATATATATATATATATATATATATATATATATATATATATATATATATATATATATATATATATATATATATATATATATATATATATATATATATATATATATATATATATATATATATATATATATATGCGAGCTGGCAGAATCGCTAGTATGGTGGGCAAAATGTTTAGTCCGTTACTACGTTCTGAGTTCAAATTTCACCGATGTCGACTTCGCTTTTCATCCTTTCGGGGTCGTTAAAATAAATACCAGTTGTGCACCGAGGTCGATGCAATCGACTTACTCTTGCCCCGAAATTGCCAGCCTTCAGTCAAAATTTGAAACCAATATTACAAAATAAGGCAATGTTTCAAGAAGAGGAGTCGCCAGCCATGACGCTACCGAGGAACGTCGCAAATCCAGGTTTACTCAGACAATCAATGATATTTAACTTTAACAAACCAACAGAAACTAGGGTGGTGGGTACTCATTTAAATATACCACGTTCTTTTCCCGAATTTATTTTTTTATACGAACAAGTGGAGGAACCTCAACGTGGTTGCTCGATCTGCTATTAATAGCAACTGAATGTCCATTAAATCACACCTAAACATTTTAAAAAAGAAGAACAAGTTGAACAATGCAATCCTAAATACATTAAGTTTGAAAATAAGGTGTGGTAGTGACGATAGGGATATATTTGATAATGTCTGCTTGATTTGAGCTAACCTAATGAATTTGAATGTTGAGCGTTGACGAAAACGTTTGGAAAATTTTAGGGTTGTTCCACTGAAAATTTCGGTGTTGTTCCCTAACACAGTTTCATAAGAAAAAAAACAAAAAAAAAACTGAAGTCGCTTATTTAACTGGGTTGTACCGGAAATTCAAGGAAGTCAATATTCTCT